>NC_054708.1:43081035-43208535 GCF_016097555.1 Gigantopelta aegis | reverse complement strand
AAAATGCAAATCTAAACCACGCATTCTTCTTATTAACAGTACAATAAATATACTTTGAGGTATGTCATATTGCATTTTGTTTTGTTCTTAAATTGCCCCATCTACCGTAAATATATATATATATATATATATATATATATATATATATAGAGAGAGAGAGAGAGAGAGAGAGAGAGAGAGAGAGAGAGAGAGAGAGAGAGAGAGAGAGAGAGAGCGAGAGCGAGCGAGCAATAAATGCCTAAAGGCTCATACAGACTGGATGCGGCGCGTGCGTGCGGTCAGACTGTTGCCTCTGCGGCTTGAGTTTTGGGCATATGCACATACATGTATACGATTATTTCAATGCAGCTGGCCAAGTGTTTTTTCAGACGCCCGCATCGCAAGAACCCCGTGTAAACGCGCATTTAAACTAATATATTTCGAGTTTTCCGCACCGCACGCACGCGCCGCATTCAGTCTATATGAGCCTTTACACATACAAACATTCGGTCGGGATAACTGCTAGTCGCAGACGTAAACTCACGATGTTTTGTGGAATCGGTTCCTGTTCTGTGTCATCGTGTGCTTTCACTATCAACTGACTTCCTGTCATCAGACCGGCCTCGGTGGCGTCGTGGTTAGGCCATCGGTCTACAGGCTGGTAGGTAATGGGTTCGGATCCCAGTCGAGGCATGGGATTTTTCATCCAGATACCGACTCCAAACCCTGAGTGAGTGCTCTGCAAGGCTCAATGGGTAGGTGTAAACCACTTGCACCGACCAGTGATCCATAACTGGTTCAACAAAGGCCATGGTTTGTGCTATCCTGCCTGTGGGAAGCGCAAATAAAAGATCCCTTGCTGCTAATCGGAAAGAGTAGCCCATGTAGTGGCGACAGCGGGTTTCCTCTCCAAATCTGTGTGTCCTTAACCATATGTCTGACACCATATAACCGTAAATACAATGTGTTGAGTGCGTCGTTAAATAAAACATTTCTTTCTTTCCATTTCAGTGCATGCCACTGCATGATACAACTAAACAAGACGAACGACTCCCGCACATGTTTCTTTGACGGATTTACTTTAACGTAAAGTATTTGTTTGATTTATTTCAGACCAAAGGCGTGAAAACCGAGGAGAAATAGCTGACCCAGAGGTAAGTGTTAAATGTTGTATGTCACCTGTTCATACGACAGATGTATCCAGTATTTTCTTACATACATATATATATATATATATATATATATATATATATATATATATATATATATATATATATATATATATATATATATATGTTCTGATATCCGTTTGGTTGGATATTTTCCACTTGAAGTAATAATAGGAGAGGGTCGGGACGTAGCCCAGTGGTAAGGCGCTCGCATGATGTGCGGTCGGTCTAGGATCAATCCCCGTCGGCCAATGCACCACGACTGGTATACCAAACGCCGTGGTATGTGCTACCCTGTCTATGGGATGATGCGTATAAAAATACCTTGCTACTAATGGAAAATTGTAGCGGGTTTCCTCTCCAAGACAATACGTAAACAATTATCAGATGTTTGACACGCAGAGCGTTTCTTCTCCAAGTGTATATGTCAAAATTACCAAATGTTTGGCATCCAATAGCCGATGATTAATAAATCAATGTGCTCTAGTGGTGTCGTTCAAAACCCACCTTTTCTGCGACATTTGATATGCCAATAAGAGTTCTACTTGGAACGAGAGGATAAGGTTCGGCATTGAACTCTGTACCTCTCGTTCATGAAGCTCACACTGGTCGTCTAATCGCTTTTCTATATCGTTGCCAAATTGCCAAGTTAAAGTTGTTGGTTTTTTAACGAAAACACGAGAGCTCATTGATTTATTAACCATCAGCTATTCTGTGTCAAACATACAGTAATTATTATATATATAGTCTTAGAGAAAGACCACTACATTTTCCCTTTTGTAGCATGGGGTCATTTATATGCACCATCTCACAAACAGGATAGCATATACCATGGCTCTTATTTACCAGTCATGGAGCTATAGCTGAAATGAGAAATAGCCCAGTGGATCCACCGTCGGGGAACTATCTTAGACAGACACATCAGGCGAGTGCTTTTCCATTAAGTTATACACCACCTCCCATCCCCCCGCCCACGAATTTCCAAGATGCCAAAAAGAAACCAACAACGAAAACAAATCAACTATATTCATCATCAAAAAGCAAAATAAAATAAAAAGTTCATAAGAGCAGTACATTGGAATGCTCGTCAAAACTGTTTGACACTCGTATGATGGAATGAGGAAAGATCGATGGTAATAGTATTTTATTATTTGATTATGGACGTGGCAGACAGAATGATTTATAAAATGAAAGCAGATATGCTTACTCGTTATTTGTTCGGGATTGAGGCTGACGTGTCATATGACACGTTACGCACTGCACCAAGTCCAAAACGGGCAAGTGCGAAGCATGCGGATGTGTAAAAGCATCCGAAAATCGGACGTGATGTTCACATCATATGCAATTATGAAGTGCAAACTGGTATTTCATGCATCTGATCAGCTTACAGAAGCAAACAGTGGAAGGACTGTATGCATATCACTATTATATTAACGACATACGAAAACTCGGAT
This sequence comes from Gigantopelta aegis, assembly GCF_016097555.1. NCBI lineage: Eukaryota > Metazoa > Mollusca > Gastropoda > Neomphalida > Peltospiridae > Gigantopelta > Gigantopelta aegis. Next base: position 43,205,933 of record NC_054708.1, on the reverse strand, counting down.
AGTTGAACGCACTATAACGTCTATCACTAATGTTATTCTGTTTCGTCCGTTCTGTTTCTCTCTGTTTTCCTTTCTTCCATTCTTTAACTCTTTTCAGTTTATTTCAATTTTTCATTATTAACCCAATTTATCATAGAATGTGTATGCATTCATATATCCATGTGTATTAGTACTGTTGTAATATGCTATAATTATCGTATATATCTATATTATTCATACTTTATAGAATCATATGCCATAACATGATTGTAAGGTAGTGATATCAGGGCCACATCCCTGACACTATCATATTTGTTTATGGGTTAAAAAAACACCACACACACAAACAAAACCATAAAACAACAAACAACAAGAAGCAACTACTGTGATAGTTCTTCTGTACAGTTTGGAAAATATCTCTACTCTTTATATAAACCTTATATAAACGTTAAGTCATCATCCAGTCCTTCCAGATATACAGTATCACAAAAGCTTTAGTCTGGAACGTATTCGCACAAAATAAAAGTTAAAGTTTGTTTTTTTAACGACACCACTAGAGCATATTGATTTATTAATCATCGGCTATTTGATGTCATACCTTTAGTAATTTTGACATAATATTATAGTCTTAGAAAGGAAACCCGCTATTTTTTTTCCATTAGTAGCAAGGGATCTTTTATATGCACCATCACACAGACAGAATACCACATACTCTGGCCTTTGATATACCAGTCGTGGTGCACTGGCTAGAGCGAGAAATAGCCTAATGCGCCCACCGACGGAGATCGATCCCAGACCAACCGCGCATCAAGCGAGCGCTTTACCACTGGGCCACGTCCCGCCTTTCGCTCAAAATGAAAGAATGAATTAATGAATGAATGTTTAACGACACCCCAGCGCGAACAATACATCGGCTATTGGGTGTCAAACTATGATCAAGGCAAAATATTAAATGACCGCTCAAATTTAATACTGTCATATAGAATAGAGGTGCTTATGTGGGGGTATATTAAAAGTGTTATGCAATGATACAGTTAGGATTTTTAAGTAAAAAATATTGTGTTTTCCAAACAATACAGCAATAACCACAGAATGGTATGTGCTGTTTATTGATTAAAATCATATTAATCAGTGGTATAAATTAATAAATAAGTTGATCATTAAGCAAAGTCTTTACTGGTTGAGTTCTAACTGTGTAACTAACATCAATACATTCACGATGTAATCAATCGTAAAACACTTCCTCGTTCACTTCTGTTAAATTACAAAGGGCGACATGACATTTTTGCGAAAATGTATTAATACGTTATATTTCATAATATAGATCAACTTTTTCAAAGGATTCCAAAGTTGCCTCATTTGAATGAATGCTTTAGAAATGACGTGTTGTGTTTCACTGATAACGGAAGTGTTCATTAGTAACACAAATACTTAAAATGTACCTATTGACACAAGCGTTGTTTGTTTTTTCTTTCACACTTACATTTTTCATTATTACAGATTAGTAGAATATTGAAAAAGGCTTCTTTTTATTGTAAAAATATTCTTGTAATCAGGATTCAATATGTTTGTTATCGGGGATGTGCCAAAAACAAATTACGTAAGGTAGGTGGGATTCTACTTTTTTTATATTGCGGTCTATGAAGCTGTATCCCAACCGGACGCAAGCGATGCGAGCGATTATTTTAGAAATCATTGAATTCAGTGGCGATATTCTAACCACACGTGTACGGCTCGACAGATAAATATGTCGCGTCGCACGCGTGCGGTTAGCATGCGGCAATTGAAATCAATGATTTCCAAAAGAATCACTCGCATCGCTCACGTTCCGTTACAATACAGCTTAACTCGGTAGTTGAGCGCTCGCCTAGCATGCTATGGGTCGCAACATCGATGAACTATAGGAGGGGATAAGGGAAACAAAAAAGAAAGAACAAAAAACAAACAAACAGACAACAACAACATCCAAATAATTGTATTTACTATTACTTTGTAAACAGTATTTTATTGCAACAGTTAATAATGAAATCCGTCAGGTTAAGTTGAAATTTACCCCCAAAACCACTTGACTCTTATTCTAATGTATGAATAAAAATATATATGCACTTTACACTGTTTGCATCATCAATCAAGCCGTTGGTGGACAATGGATTGTTACTCTTACTGTCCATGGTCCTGTGCTACCTTTATTCTCCGTCAAGCGCGGATCAAGGGAAGGGTGTTGGGTGCGCATTTCTATTCAATTTCTAGTCACGGAAATGGCCGGGAACATTATTTGACGTGACGTCACAATGCGCTGACGTTTTAATATCATTATTGATGTCAAAGCGTTACTATGTACATTCTTCCGAATATAATTCAACTACAGAAATGTGCGTACAAAATCGCTGTTTGACATTCATAATCATATTTATTTTAAATATGGATAAACGTAAAAAAAAGTATGTGTGTGGATCTATTACTACTTGATGACGACATCTAATTTTTGAGATGTTCTGGTTTCTTGGAGTGTTGAGTGGATACAACAGCAGAGGTAGGTGTTTGATTGCTTGTTTTTAGTGCGTATGTGGGTGTTGTTGTTTTTTTACTGTTTATCAGGACCGTTGGAAGTTAAAACTTTTGTTTTGTTTAACGACACCACTAGAGCTCATTGATTTAATAATCATTTGCTATTTGGTGTCAACCATTTGGTAATTGAGACATAGTCTTAGAGAGGAAACCCGCTACATGTTTCCGTTAATAACAAGGGATATTACCGCTCCCTACAAAACTCCTGCGTGCTTGTAACAGTAAGAATTGCAGTTTTACTACCACCCACCGTTTCCCATCCGCCAGCATCACAGCGTCGTTGTGATTCATGTCCCCATTCACGCTGGAACCACCATGGCTACAATCCTTTCATTTGTTTCAGTCCTGGGCACACACTTCAACTATCTGGGTTGTCTGTCCAGGACAGAAGGTTAGTTGTTAGTTGTTAGTGGTCAGTGAGAGAAAAGAGGGTGTAGTGGTCTTACACCTACCCACTGAGTCCTAAAAATACGCTCTGGGTGGGAGCCGATACCGGGCTGCGAACCCTGTACCTACCAGCAATATGACCGATGGCTTAACTACGACACCGCCGAGGCCGGTGGGGCTACAGTCCACGAATGCGGCTTTGGACGCCTTCAGCATCAATCTAATTCTCCTGATCTGTTTCCGTCAGACTTCCATTTGTTGCCAAACATGAAATAAGCTCTAGCCGGGTCCCATTTTGACTCGATGACGTCATAGAAGCTGTGGAGAACGTGTTGGACAGCCCAGAGAAGGATATCTACGAAACGATGATAAAATCCCTCCATTGTCAAAAGTGTGTTAATGTGGAAGGGGATTATGCTGGGGAAAAAAATGTCTTTAGATCAAGTCTTTCTATGTGAGGCTCAGATACCAATCAATGATTCTCTGTAGTATTATTGTATTATCGACAATGTGATTTGGTTCTGGTGTCATGTGAGAAATGTTTTTTAACTTTTATTATTATTATTATAAATCACCCCTCTTATTCAAATGTTAGACACCGAAACAGCAGTAGTTAAATATTCAACAAATATTGCGTTCCTTTCGAAAAGCATCTACTTACTTAATTATGCCCATTGTCCCTCCTTGGGCATACGCCCTTTGTTCTCGACGTTTCTGTAGCAAGTGGAACTTTTACGAGGTGGCGTGCTAGCCCCACGCTCAACCCTACTTCCTCTCTAATCCGGGATTGAGACCGTGGCGGAGTTAATTAGTTGAAAAAACATGTACGTCACCTGAAAGCAGCAAAACTGCCCCATTGTGATATGTTAAAATTATTCCAAAGAGTGTATGCACGATTTCACGCGAACTATTATTTAGATACACGTTTGGTTAAATCAACTAACAATGCATCTGATACGAAAATGACCATTAGTTTATCAAACCAAAGATGACGGCGGCGTCATATTATCTATTTGCGTAGTGACAAGGTGTATTTATCAGCTCTTACTCACCAGCGTCATTTTCTGTTATCATAACCACAATTATTGACGAATTATTTTATTACAAACTTGGACGTGTATGGTAAATAGGAAATGCATCCTCATTCGGAAAGAAAAGTCCGACTAAACAGAATTGTCGAACGCCTCTGTAGTATTACTGTATTATCGACAATGTGATTTGGTTCTGGTGTCATGTGAGAAATGTTTTTTAACTTTTATTATTATTTGTTAACCAAGGCATCAGTTGAAAAGGAATTGTTTCATAGTAACACTGTTTTCTAAAGCTGCTTTAAAACGGATTATGACCCCGTTAAGACTTATCATGTTTTTGAGTGGGGTTTTTTTATTTTTTATTGTTTTGTTATTTTGTTGTTTATGTTAGGAGGTAACCACTAACGGGAACGATCAGTTACTCCATTATACTTCAGATAACCGAATATCGCTTAGCTTGAAAAGAAACCCGATCTGTGTAATTCCTGTTACGCCATACTTGAATTTCCGTGTCGTGCTTTACGTAATGCACTCTTTAATCAACATATCGTATAACAATGCACGCTCATCATTATCTGACGCTAATTTCGCGTATCTTATGACAAAAGACTAAAGTTGCATGTTACAAAATTGATGTATCCGTTATTACAGGTTACACGATGCGTGACGTTGTGTCCAGGTATAATCAAACCTGTTCAAATAGACATGTTTTTTTAAAGCACCCACATCTGTAAGCAACTATTGCATTGCTATCATTCTAAATTAGAACACATTGATTATATTAAGTAACCGGCCTCAGTGGTGTCGTGGTTAAACCATTGGACATAAGGCTGGTAGGTACTGGGTTCGCAGCCCGTTACTGGCTCCCACCCAAAGCGAGTTTTAACGACTGAATGGGTAGGTGTAAGACCTTCTTGTCTCTCACTAACCACTAACAACTAACAACTAACCCTCACTAACAACCACCAACTAACATACTGTCCTGGACAGACAGCCCAGATAACTGAGGTGTGTGCCCGGGTCAGCGTGCTTGAATATTAATTGGATATAAGCACGAATATAAGTTGAGATGAAACACAGGTTTGTATAGCTTGAGTTGTCAATAGTTCGACCATTCCTTATAGCTACGGCCATGTTTGTGGGCTTTCGTTTTCTACCTGTATTTGTACAGGTGGCGTTGTGGTAGGCCATCGATCTACAGGCTGGTAGGTACTGGGTTCGGATCCCAGTCGAGGCATGGGATTTTTAATCCAGATACCGACTCCAAACCCTGAGTGAGTGCTCCGCAAGGCTCAATGGGTGGGTGTAAACCACTTGCACCGACCAGTGATCCATAACTGGTTCAACAAAGGCCATGGTTTGTGCTATCCTGTCTGTGGGAAGCGCAAATAAAAGATCCCTTGCTGCTAATCGGAAGAGTAGCCCATGTAGTGGCGACAGCGGGTTTCCTCTCAAAATCTGTGTGGTCCTTAACCATATGTCTGACGCCATATAACCGTAAATAAAATGTGTTGAGTGCGTCGTTAAATAAAACATTTCTTTCTTTCTACCTGTATTGAAGTTCTACACATGTATAGGTCAACAGTGTTTTCACGCCTCAATCTGTACCCCACGACAGAGGCGTAGCGAGAGTTTGTGTGTGTGTGTGTGTGTGTGTGTGGATGGGGCAATGCTCCCATCAGACCTTTTTTCATTTTTTACTGTATTTATATTTTATAAAATGATACATACATGCATGCATAAATATTGTGGGTTGCTCCCGCCCTAATAGTGGGTCCCCCAATATAAGATTCTGGCTACGCCCAGATGTGTGCCCAGAACAGCGTCCTTGAACCTTAATTGGAAATAAGCACGAAAATAAGTTTAAATGATTATGTGAGTGCGTGCGAGTAGCATGTTTGTGTCTGCGTCTGTGTGTATGTGCGTGTGTGTGTGGCGTGAGTGTGTGTATGTATGTATGTATGTATGTATGTATGTATGTGTGTGTGGCGTGAGTGTGTGTATGTATGTGTGTGTGTGTGTATGTGGATGGCGTGAGTGTGTATATGTATGTGTATGTGTGTGTGTATGTGTGTGGGTGGCGTGAGTGTGTGTGTGTTGCGTGAGGGTGTGTGCGTGTGGCGTGTTTGTGTATGTGGCGCGAGTGTGTGTGTGGCGTGATTGTGTGTGTGTGTGGTGTGTGTGTGGCGTGAGTGTGTGTATGTATGTGTGTGTGTGTGGCGTGAGTGTGTGTATGTATGTGTGTGTGTGACGTGGATGTGTGTGTGTATGTATGTATGTGTGTGTGTATGTATGTACATGTATGTATGTGAGTGTGTATGTGTGTATGTATGTATGCATGTATGTATGTGTGTGTATGTGTGTGTGTGTGTGTGTCTGTGTGTGTGTGTGTGTGTGTGTGTGTGTGTGTGTGTGTGTGTGTGTGTGAGCAGGTTAGCTAATGTGTAGTCAGCAGGTTAAGTATACTAATCAGTCAGCGTTTGTCAGTAACTGTTATTTATTTTTTTATTGTTCCCAACGTTGTTTCAGCTATTTGGCTACCACTCTTCTGTCGAATTATTTTTGTTAAAATATCTTGTACAGACATCATTTTGAGAGCGAGATTTGTTTTTGTATGTTTTTTATTTTGGTGTTTGTTTGTGTGTGTTTGCCCCCCCCTCTCTCTCTCTCTCTCTCTCTCTCTCTCTCTCTCTCTCTCTCTCTCTCTCTCTCTCTCTCTGTCTCTCTTTGTCTGTCTATGTGTTTCTGTTTCTGTCTCACTCTACCCCCCTCTATCTCTCTATCTCTCTCTCTCTCTCTCTCTCTCTCTCTCTCTCTCTCTCTCTCTCTCTCTCTCTCTCTCTCTCTTGTCTGTCTATGTGTTTCTGTCTCCCTCTACCCCCCCCTCTCTCTCTCTCTCTCTCTGTCTCTCTCTCTGTGTATGTGTGATGCGTGTGTGTGTGTGTGTGTGTGTGTGTGTGTGTGTGTGCATCTGTCTAAGTGTGTGATGTGTGCGTGTCTTTGTGTGTTTGCGTGTCAATCTGAGCAAACACCGCTAAGTCATGTATGTTGAAAATGAATCGATCAAGTGCAAAGGTTTGTCTGGAGGGATACTGGGATTATTTCGACGATCTTCCTCAATCTAACGTTTCTCTCACGTTGTTCTGTTTACTCGCTACCACTGTTCACGACTGACCTTTACCTAAGAACATACGAATTGCTTCACTAAGTATTACGGTCACTTCGATGTATTTGATGAGGGAAGACCAACCTCAAATGAAGTCAGAAACTCATCTCTTTAGTTCTCATACAGTACTAAACATAATATTTGTCTATCGGAAAAGAAAACTAATTTCATGGTGGCACAAGTATTACCTCCTTCTCCGCTGACGATGGGCGATTTATTCTCAATAAAGTATGGTCTGGTTGAGTACCTCATGTATACTGCTGATACAAAATCGGATGATTCTTTAAAAAAATGTGCCACTTATTCAAGCTGAATTGCGGGGAAATATGATACAAAGAAAGCTGAAAATATGCACGACGCATGTTTATTATGTTGCCTATTTATGACATAATTTGATAATTAGTTCACTTTTAAACTGGTTCACGATACGAAACGTAATGTCACAAAATGCTATACCATTAAGAGGCTACTAGCTATTTACTGTTCATACTAAAACCATGGTCTATTAATTAGCCCATCATTTTCTTCTACCAGAGTCCGTAAACATTTTCTTCCAAGATTATTTTGTCTCCAATTCGAGATTTCTTTTGCAAGTTCTTCTGCCGGGAACTTATCTACTCGACCGCCTGCTGATGTACTCTGACTAATACGAGAGAGAAACAGACAGACAGACAGACAGTCACACACATACACACACACACACACACACACACACACACACCACAGAGAGAGAGAGAGAGAGAGAGAGAGAGAGAGAGAGAGAGAGAGAGAGAGGAGAAGAGAGAGAGAGAGAGAGAGAGACAGACAGACAGACAGACAGACAGACAGCGTTTCTACAATATGAAAATGCAAACGAAATGTTTAAGCATTAACGCTGTGCATGGCATACTGCAACAGAAATTTGAAATGGAAAGGTATATTCTTTTAACAAATTGTAAATATGATATATTTTATAATGAATGGGCAACGTGGCAAACACTATTTTATTTATTGAGACTTAAAGATAAAATAGACAGCTTGTTTGGAAACAAAATTCAGACTATATTTTAGAACAAATATAATACTTTAATTTAATCTCTTCCGCGTATTTCTGGTAGATTTTTGGTGAGTACATGTGTGAATATATGTTTAATATATATGTTTATGCATTTATGTATGTGGGTATCTCTATGAATATACTGTCATATATGCGCCATTATGCACGAAGTACCTTTCCTTTCTTATTCCTTTTTTTTTCTTTTTTTTCTTCTCTATCTTTCTTTTCAATTTAAGTCAGTGTCCTAGAGGAGTTTAAAGAATATATCTTCGTACTAGATATTCTATGTAATTACCTGTATATGTTGCTACTAATATATAAGCTATGTATTAATTTTTAATAAAACATAGATCGTTTGAAAGGTAGACAAAGGAATGCTGATGATAATTAATTTTAAAATATGTACGAGATACACATTTTTATAAAGTGTTATACATTAAGAAATATTATAGAATCCATCCACCTATGTTTAAATTAATACAGTTATTATCTACTAATAATGTAAAGGTAATATGCAAATTAGAAAACTATTTATACAAAATGTTTAAAATAAGAGTTGTATAGTTTTGCACTTTTTGTTAAATGATTACATAGTTATATTCACATTTTCTACTAGGCCCCGTATCAATATGTTTTATAACACCATCTATTATGCCTCTAAAGTGTGAAACATGGATCTCAATAGTTACATGTTACTGATGAGCTGTACACGTTCAAGGTTAATAAAGAATTGAATTGAGATACAGAAGACCTTTTGCTGCATTCGCGATTCAGATTAAAAACCATGCACTACGATAAGAAAGACAACTAAACTATTTTAACATTAACGTCAGACATAGACCATCGATAATTAATCACTTTTGTGTTCATTATTTCAAATTACAAGGAAGCCATGCTTCACAAACCAAGTTCTTATAAAATCATAATGAAAGAGTGAAACAATTAACATTTACTATTTTAGCAATGCGGGCAACATCACTTGGATAACAATATATAACATTCTTTCTGTTATACACCAAACGGGATCAGCGCCTTTGATCATATAAAATATCTCTTTCTGAAACTCGTCGAAAACACATTTATCAGTTTTACTGGTTTGATCATTTTCCGTTCCTACTCTTATTAATGATGAAAACGTTTGCGATCGTCGTCGAATACCAATCATAACCTCTTTCATCTTGCGCGATTTCGTAACTGCACACACTCCTGTTCCAAGGTTTGTGTCTCTATTTGTGATAAACCAGTCGCCGGCTATTAATTAGCCAGATGGCCTTTGTTGTTGGCGCATCCCGCTTTGAAAGCTATCTTAGACATGTACACCAACTCTACAAAACCAATCACCAAGTTTTAAAAGCGCTTTGTCTGTCTTAGACACACTTCACTTAGGTCGTCAATCATAAGGGAGGGAAAAAAACATGCCAGGATTCTTGACCTTCAGGGCCAGCATTCAACAAGATCCGGCTACTCATCGGAATATTGTAGATCTGCCAAGCCGATGCATGTGCACTGTGTATCATCTCTGTAAAACAAATAGCGTGTGTGTGAATTAATAACTGCATACATGGGATGTTGACGATCTGTCGAAGTAATGTTGGTGAGCACCAAAGCGTGAATCAACCCTTTGCCCGTGAATTCAGTGTTCCCTCCAATTGCTGATTACTGCCGTGGCCTTGCTGTCTCGCGATCATTATTAGACATGCATACACTGTCACAAACTGAGGAAAGGGTCTCGAGAGAGCGTGCACTCAACTGGTAGCTCATTAATACAGTGCGGTGTTGGAGTATTTACAATATAATAGAAAATCTTTCCTTTTAAAAACACGTTTAATTATTAATTGGCGAAAAAGACAATTCACAAATCTTATGCCTCGTGTAGACACCGACATTTTGGATATTTGTTTCATCGTGGAACATTAATTTATACTTAGTTCAGTTGGTAGAGGTGTCTTATCCGTACGACCAAGACCAGTCTGTGTGGTCATTTTCTGAAAACTAGCCCTCCCCCAATCCCGACCAATGCCCCATGACTGGTTTGTCAAAGACCGTGGTATGTACTGTCATGTCAGGGAATGTGCATATAGAACATGACATGCTGCTAATCGAAACACGTAACGGGTTTCCTCAATGACTATATGTAGTTACTCATATTTGTTATCCAATAGCCGATATTTAATGAATCAGTGTGTTGTAGTGGTATCGATAAACAAAATAAACGTTCCCCGTTTCCCCCATTAGCATGCATTCTTCACAGATTACATTGTTTGTCTATCGTTATTATTCTGTTTTGTAGTGCACTGCAATGTTTTAATTATTGAGTGAACATTTCGATTTAATTAGTAACTCTTATCACATTCGTTTATGAATTATTTATACTAAATGTGTTACATCATCCACGTGATCATCTGATATATATCAGACCCGGTTTAAGGATCCGCGGAGTTTGTGGCACAAATAACAGCGGGGTCCCTATCTCAGGCTATATATTATGCAAGCACCTCGGGGATAGGGGAAAAATGACCTGTGGAAAATAAATGTACACATCACCGCGGGGCCGCCAGAAGCGTGCTACGTGTGCTACTAGGATAAACCGGCTCTGATATATATATATTCTTCAAGAAAAGTAGAGGAACTCTAATAATAATTTACAATTGCAAAATTTGTAAGGTATATTAGCTGTGGGGAATGGTTATATGATAATAGTGAATTAATTGGGCAAACATTACGTGACTTTTTTTATCAGTAAATCGCAAATTCAAACAATAAAAATGATAAAAAAACAAAACAATAGCAACTGTATGATCAACAGAATGAAAAGGATTGACAGAAATAATGTTCCAGAGTAATTAATGGACCTTCCTGGAAATTGTCATAATCGAGAATGACACCCCACGCACGTGTTCGGGGCAACTGCTTGATGCATGTGCAAACTATGGAATGTGTTTCGGTGTGTTGATAAACAGACCTGAACTTTCTGTACTAGGATGTCTGTGGTCAAAACGTAGGTTCGGTCTAATAGTTGAATTTAACATTAATATTCCAGGTTTCCCCTACTGTTTTTGAAGAGTATATATTGAAACAAAGTGAATTGCTGTAGTTCAGCAGATAACTCACGATATTCTCACGCAGTAAGTCCTCTTAATCACGAGAGTTGTTTGCGATCTTTCAATCTCATTTGATCCCCCCCCCCCCCCCCCCTACGAATGCTTAGAAATACACATTAGTACATAGAGATGCCCTAAAGTGACATCTGAATTGGTCAGTTTTAGATTGATAAATTACTCTGATAATGCCCACTGTTTTGACCTAATGTGTAGTCAGCAGGTTAAGTATACTAATCAGTCAGCGTTTGCCAGTAACTGTTGTTCGTGAATTTGTTATTGTTTCCAACGTTGTTTCAGTTATTGGGGCTACCACACTTCTGTCGAATTATGTTTGTCTGAATGTCTTGTACAGACATCATTTTGGGAGCGAGTTTTGTTTTGCATGGTTATTAGTTTGGTGTGTGCAGTGTTCGAGATTAAAATGTTGGGGCAGTATCCCAGTTGGATACTAACATTTCAAAATCTGGTATCCCACCTGAGAATTTAGTATCCCTCTTAAATGAAATTCATAAATAACATCGTACAAACTTGGACGAAACTGTTCTCGTTCCCAGTCTATTGCTACGCCGCAATCGAAATCATGGAATTTGTGAAACTGGCAATCAAACAGATTCTGCAGAAAGATTTGCTGCATCTATTTTTGCGTAATAACGACATAAAGTAATATTTAGCAGTAATCTATAAGTGTTTCTGACATTACTAATGATAAACCTACCTGTATCAATTTCATGCATATGTGGAATCAATATCTCAAATAAAATTTGAAGGGAGGAAACATCCAACAAAAACAATAGCGACTTAGCGGTTCCCAGTCCATTGCTACACCGCTATTGCTCCAGTGTAGCATTAGACTGGGTATGAGCTGGGGGAGATATTGTTACGGCATAGCATTAGACTGGATACGAGCTCGAAAATACTGTGACCTAACTTCAGTAAATGACCGACGTTCACTGTTTCAGCGAAAAACGCAGGAATAAAAAACCCAACAACAATGTTACATTACATTAGTATCCTGGTGGGATACTGGGTTATTGAAGTCTGGTATCCAAAATTAAATTCTGGTATCCCCGGGATATCGGGATACCGTTAATCTCGAACACTGACTGTGTGTTTGTGTGTGCGCCCCCTTCCCCATATCTCTCCCTCTCTCTTTCTTTGTCTCTCTCTCTGTCTCTTTCTCTGTCTCTCTTTTTGTATCTTTCTCTTCCTCTGTCTCTGTTTTTGTCTCTTTTTCTCTATGTTTCTCTGTCTCTCTGTCTCTGTCTCTTTATCTGTCTGACTCTATCTACGTCTGTCTCTGTCTCTCTGTCTCTCTCTCTCTCTCTCTCTCTCTCTCTCTCTCTCTCTCTCTCTCTCTCTCTCTCTCTCTCTCTCTCTGTGTGTGTGTATGTGTGTTTGTCTGTGTGTGTGTCTGTCTGTGTGTATGTGTGTGTGTGTATGTGTGTGTGTGTGTGTGTGTGTGTGTGTGTGTGTGTGTGTGTTTTCAATAGTCGGGTGTTTATCTCTTTGGGTGGGATTGTAGTTTTCAGTTTGTTTGTTGTGGGTTTTTGTTGTTGATTCAGATGAATGATTTAATGAGTTTGAACGAATCTACTGTTCTTGGTTTCTCGTCCGGGCGTATGTCAAACAAATATAAACGATAAATACATCGGCTTGAGAAATATTTATTTATTTATTTGACTCTATTGTAGGCAAATTACCCTGTTCTTTTTTTCTTTCTTTCTTTTTTTCTTTTTGGGGTTGATTATTTTCTAACGCTGAAGTGTTTTTAAAATTTTAAAATGTGGTTTAACCTACTGTTGTTTTATGTTATACTTTACTGGGGTTTTGGGTTTCTTTCTTGTTTTGTTTTGTTGGAGGTTGGGTTGTTTTTTTTGGGGGGTGGAGGTGGGGGTGGGGGGGGGGGGGTGTTGTTGTTGTTTTTGTTTTGTTTTTTGTGTGTGTTTTTTTAATGGCCCCACGTATGAGTCATGGTATTGTCAGGGCGTATGCGTGAGATTAGTTCCATCGCGTTTTTTCCTTCCATTTTATTAGTGCCCTAGCGCTTGAACTTAGGAGGTACGAAAATGTGTTGGACTGGTAGGCGACATTAGTAGTAGTACCCGAATGCTTGTTTCTGAATGATGTTTCAGTGAAACTGTAGCCACAGTTTACAAAAACAACATTAGACAAAAAAGTGGCAACATGATGTCAATCAAGTTCTTGTTTACCCATATTATGTCCGTGCTAGTAACCATCTGTATAATATTTGAACTTCTCGATTTATGTTAGTACTTTATTTATTGGCAGTAACAACATTGATTACAGATTTGTATTACTGCAATACCTGGGCGGGACTTAGCCCATTTGTATTTTGAGCTCGCCCGATGCGCTGTCGGTCTAGGATCGATCCCCGTCGGTTGGTCCTTTGGGCTATTTCTCGATCCAGCCAGTGCACCACAACTTGTATACCAAAGGTCGTGGTATGTGCTATCCTGTATGTGGGATGGTGCGTATAGACGATCCCTTGCTACTAATGGGAAAATGTACGAATTTAATTTTTAAGGCTATATGTCGAAATTATCAAATGTTTTAGACATCCAGAAGCCGATGATTAATACATCAATGTACTCTAGTGATGTCATCAAACAAAGGAAACTTTAACTTTTACTGTTATACCATTCTAAATGCTATCTCTTTTGTATATCTGTGTCAACGTTCTTCGTGTCAGTAATTCTCTAACTGATATTCCTCTTTGAGAGTCCTCTTTGCGTCGGCAGTATTTTACGAATTTTAAGAGGCCTAGTAATAACACAATGACACAACCCAGTCTAGACATATCTAACCCATCTAATCAACGCAGCTATTATATAACAGTCCATCACAAATAATTTTCTACTGGAATAACAAGTCTTCGTCCGTGTCCTCTTCGCTTCATTAGTTCTTTAAACACGATATCCATTTGTCTTGTCAGCACACTGAAGAGTTGCCTCTATCGCAGGACATAATTATGTCATTCTCATTATTAGCCGTCTGATGCTCATTAGAGTGATGTTCATCAGCGTGGTGCAGAACGGCCAGTTTTGTCGTGCTTTCTTTTCTAATTCTTCTTCTTCTTCTTCTTTTTTTGTTTGTTCTGGTTTGTTTTTTTGTTGTTGTTTTTTTGTTTTTTTTGCTGTGTGTGTGTGTGTGTGTGTGTGTGTGTGTTTCTGTTTTGCCATTTTGTTTTGTTTTTGTTTCGGGGGTGGGGTGGGGGGGGGGGGAGTGGGGTTACTGGTCATTGCAAGAGATATCGTGCATGCCATTTTTTCCAATTTATTTATTTTATTTTATTTATTTATTTATTTATTTATTGGTTAATTGTTCCAGCCTAGGGGCAGAACGCAGCCCAGTAGTAAAGCACACGCCTTATGCGCGGTTCGTCTAGGATCGATATCCGTCGGTGGGGCCCATTGGGCTATTTCTTCTCTCGTCCAGCCAGTGGCACCATGAATGGTATGTCAAAAGTGACCGTGGGGTGTAAAGACCGTGGTGTGCTATCCTGTCTGTCAGATGGTGCATATAAAAGATCCCTTGCTACTAATGGACAAATTTAGCGGGTTTCCTCTCTAAGACTAATTTACCAAATGTTTGACATCCAATATCCGATGAATAATATACCAATGTGCTCTAATGGTATCGTTAAACAAAACAAATTGTACTTTATTTTTATTTATTTAGTTATTTATTTATATACACTTTAGCTTCTGTTTACTGTTTTATTACGTTTTTATTTTAACTCCTGATGTTGATCGTCCATTGTTCATACATAGTAGTAATACTTTTCTTTAACACCCATATAGCCGGTATATTTATTCGCGCTGGGAGTATAATGATTTTAGAGTAGCTCGGCTCGTCTTACTTACGTACACTGTCTGAACAACAAAACCGTTATCCGCTATCAAGACCGTCGTTTTGCACAATGCATTCGAGTGGGAATTTGGCAAACTAGTAGTTGATTCTAAGAATCTCTATCTAGTGCCTCGTCTCGTCTATAGGAGGTCCTGTACTAGACAACACACCCTTCCTGCACCGATCAGAGACTATTGCCAATCTCTATCGTGTTTTATTTGCGATGTACGTTACTAAAACAACCCGGATTTGTGCCAGGCTCTTGATAGTGATTGTACCTAGCTTAGAACATAAATGAATAAATAAATAAATAAACAAATAAATAAATAAATAAATAAATAAATAGCTACAAATAACGAGGTTTAATGTCTGATTTGGATTGCTATTCGTTACACTAGTTTTACTTGAGAAACTGAAATTGAGTCGCATGCTATGGATTTAGTTACTTCAGTAACCTAACTAGCTGATGTATTTTTCGTGTTCGTGTGTCGTTACATATCTATTCTATTCTATATTCCAATGCGGTAAACTACTTCCTTACCTTAGCGTTAATAAATGAGATTGAATATAAGAATGCATTTTTAAATTTATCAGTTTGTAATATTAGATTTTATTTTTAAAAAATTAAATTAAAATTAGATAAAAGCAAAACGCAACATTATACCACCAATCCCATTTTCAAGGAATAATCTTTAATTTTCGAATTTCAGATTAACTAAAAACATCCGGTATGTATGATGTGTATTCCCATGTACAGCTTCTGAGAGCAGTTCAGTATATGATCCATCCATCCATCCATCAATACATGCATAAATGAATTCATGTATAAATCCATTGATCCTTTTATACATCCATCCATTCATCCATAAATACATAAACGCATATATACATAAATCCATTGATCCATTCATCCATAATACATAAATGCATTCATTCATAAGTGGCCCATAAAGTGTTTCCTCTCTCAGTATCTATGTGGCCATATAACCATAATTAAATGTGTTGAGTGCGTCGTTAAATAAACACATTCCCTTCCTTCCTTCCTTCCTTCCTTCATTCCTTGCCTTTTGGTTACCGTGGTGATCTGGGAACTGCGTGCGATTCTGTGCAAAAAATTCCAGTCCCCAGTGAACAATGTGTTTTTTTTTTTCCCGCTCGACTCCATCCTCACCCCTTTTTTTTTTTTCTGTGTTCCCCATGTGCGTTAATATCTATGTATGTACTAGTCACAACCGACAACATATACAATATACATTACGTACGCAGTACAAACGTAATGTGGTGTAGGTGAATCAATACTTACTATACCACCCCTATTTCAGGACAAGGATTTGTGTATTCCCATTATCGTTGAAAGTTGTCCTTTCTATTTAATAGTTCTAAAGATACTTCTCAGTGATGGCCGTTTTGTCCATCTGTTTTCTTACCATCCGCATATTTTGTCAGTGACTACTGAAGTACACACTACCTTTCCCATATGTATAAAATCTTTCTGGGTCCATTACTCTAACATTTACTTTACTAACAGCCTAGCACTGACCTCTCTTCGAGGTCAGTATTAATAGTTTATTAAAATAGTCAATGGATCCCCTAGGTTATTTGATTCATTTATTGGTTAGCCCACCTACGTCCTCCTCCCTTTTTTTTTTTTACCGCCGTCTTCCCTTGATTTTACGTATTTTTACCTTCCGAAGATGAATGAGTTTTGTGCATTTCTCGGAAGCCCTACAGTTCGTAACCCAATAGCCTAATGGCGAACAGCAGGGAATAGCTTTGGTCAACCCCCGAGGGTTGTATGGCGCATTGGCTCCACTCGCGTCCTGCTAGCTGATCTCTGTTCGTCAGTTCTCCTAGGGAGACATTCCACGATGCCGATTTACCGTTATTTTAAATGTCTAGATGACAGAACACTCAAAGTTATTTACTCTCAAGTTCACAGTTCGGTGACATAAGAGGAGTACACACGTTTTACACAAAAGTGATGGCAATCGAACTGATATTAAATATATACCAATACAATACTATACAATACCTAATATCATACATCAATACACTACTCATGCATACCCCCCTATTTTCCCCCTGACGGGAAGGAAAATGTTTTATTTAACGACGCCTCAACACATTATTTTCGGTGTATATGGCGTCGGACATATGTTCAGGAGGACCACACCGAGCTTTAGAGAGGAAATCCGCTGTCGCGCCTGTCCCTAATACTTCATGGGCTACTGTTTTCGACTTAGCAGCAAGGGATATATTATATGCACCATCCTCCAGATAGGATCCCTTCTTGCCACTGGCCTATGTTACACCACTTCTATCCCCCTGGGGGGGGCTCTGGGGGGGGGGGGATGGAACGCCAAATAGCCCAATGGGTCCCCCCGACTGGCATCGCATTCGCTCCTATATCGATCGCGCAAAAATCAGGCTAGCGCGTGGTTCAGGAGGAACACATTTCGTTTTTATAATATTTGAAAAACTGTCCCTTAGATTGCCATTATGTTTTGCAGTTAAAAACAACTGTTTTTGCCGAATATTTTCAGGCCGATATTATAATCTTTCAGCGTAAATAATACTGGAAAGACCATCTCCTCATTTTCGTCCCAGGAGCATAGTCCGATGTCTCTGCGGATTAACTATTTGTAAAACATGGTTGGAACCCTACCTCTCAAAATCGAAGAAAGTCCAGGTTCTCTTTCTAAAAAAAAGTCACATATTACCCTTCCCCTCCTCTTTTCTAATCTTCCCCCCTCCCCTCCCCTTCCCCCTCCCCCTCCTCTTCCCCTCCCCCCTTCCTCCTCTTTCCCCTCCTCTTTCCTCCCCCCTCCCCCATCCTCTTCCTCTCCCCCTCTTCTCCCTCCCCTGTCTCCCCCTCGCCCTCTCTCCCTGTAAATCCCTGCCAATGTCACTCTTTCTCCCCCTCCTAATCTCTCGTATTCTTTCCTCTCCTTCCCTTCCCCTCTTCCCCTCCTCCCCCCCCCCCTCCCTCCCCCCCCTCTCCCCTCCCCTCCTATCTTTCCCTTCCCCCTCTTTTCTTCCCCCCCTTCCCCTCGGAGATGGTCGGAGGTCAAGAGATATCTTTTAAGATTCTCCCCAGCTGGAAGTCTCCCCCCTCCCCTTTTTCTTTTCCCGAGCTCCTCCCTCCCCCTCCTTTTCCCCCCCCTCCTTCGCTCCCGCTTCTTTTTCCTTCGTTCCCCCTCTCCTTCCCTTTCGCTTCTCTCGCTCTCCTCTTTCTTTTGCGGGTGGGTGTTTGTTCCTCGCGGCTATCTTGCACTTTTCCTTCCCCTCCTTCTGCCAGAGGCAGCAAGGGATATTATATAACTACCTGTAGGTGCTATAGACTGGACAACAAAGAACAGCATCTGATGTCAAAGTTTCTGGGCACCACCGTTAAGCGCAGGGGTGGGTCGAGTCCCGGGGGCCACCAGTTTGTGGGCCATCGCTATCAAAGAGCATTTGCTTCGCCTCTTTCCCGATGGCAAGTTTAAATGCCGCTTTGTACTACAACCAACAACATATGTTTGGTGTGTGGATGGTTTTTTATTATAGGTTTTGTGTTGTCGTTTTTTTTTTTGGTTTATGTTTGTTGGTTGTTTTTTGATTTTGCTTTTAGTTTTTTTGTTTGATTACCTTTACAATTAGATGTTTTTTTTTTAATGGTTTTTTTTTTTTTTTTTACTAGTGTGTTTTTTCTTTTTAGGTGAGATTGTTTGTTTATTTTGGATGTATGATTTATTTTTGTTGTTGTGTTTTGAGTTGGAGTGTGGGTGGCTTTGTGAGATTGTATGTTTATTGTAATAACATTTTATGTTATTTTCATTATTTAATGGGTTTATGTGTCTTTTTTAACTGTGTTTATGTTGGAATGGATATTGTATTGTTCTATGTTATTATGTTGTGGTTGTCCATTTTGGTGGTGTACGTTGATGTTGGTTTTGGGTTTTTGTTGGTTTTTTGTTTTTATTTTGGGTTTGTTGAGGGTGAAAGTGTTATTGTTGTTGTTTTAGTTTTTGATTTTAGGTTTTAATTTTTTGATGATTTTATGATGAGTTTTTTGTAGAGCAACTTGGCTTTTAGTGGTTGGTGTGGTGCGTAGTGATTTTGGTGATTAGTTTGTTTTTATGGGGGTTGTTTGATTTGTGAAGTAGTTTTTGAGGTGGTTTGTATTTGTGTGAGGTATTTTTATTGAAAATAGGTTAAGTTATGGTTTTAAATTGTGTGTGGTGGGTTTTGAACTAGGGAAGGTTTTGTTTTTTTGGGTGTGTAGTGGGGAGGTATTCTTTAATGGGTTATTGGGAAGTGAGTTTTATTTTGAGTGTGTGTAGAATTTAATTGTTTGTGATGGAGTGTTTTAGGGTTTTTATTTTTGTTGTGTTGTTTTTTATGAAAAAAGTACAAACAAATTAACATATGTTTGGGAATCTATAACTCTATGGTTGATTCCGTCATTTAAGCGACTAGACACGTAATATGCCACATCATTGCTGCAACTAAACAGAAAACGTTTCTTTTTTATTCGTCACTGTAATCGTAACGTAGCCCAGTGATAAAGCGCTCACTTGATGTGCGGTCAGTCTAGGATCGATTCCCGTCGGTGGGACATTTGGTTATTTCTCGCTCCAGCCACTGCTCTACGACTGGTATACCAAAGGCCGTGATTTGTATTATCCTGTCTGTGGGATGGTGCATATAAAAGATTCCTTACTACTAATGGAAAAATGTAGTGGGCTTCCCCTCTAAGACTATATGTCAAAATTACCAGATGTTTGACATCCAATAGCCGATGATTAATAAATCAATGTGCTCTAGTGCTGTCGTTAAACAACACAAACGCTCTAACCTTCATTTATAAACCAAACTATCGAACAAAGGTGGGATATTTAGCTGGCTGGAAGTTATACATCGTTTGTCCATTCTGTCCAACTGTCCATGGCGCTATGCCTTTAATTCGTTTATGTTGTCCAACTGTCCATGGCGCTATACCTTCAATTCGTTTATTTTGTCCAACTGTCCATGGCGCTATACCTTCAATTCGTTTATTTTGTCCAACTGTCCATGGCGCTATACCTTTAATTCGCTTGTTCTGTTTGTCAAACTGTCCATGGCGCTATACCTTCAATTCGTTTGTCCATTTTGTCCAACTATGCATGACTCTATACCTTTAATTCATCTTTGCTTGATTTCCTCCTCTGTTCGCCGGCGCTCATATTATTCGATGTATGTCTTTGAGGATGAACGTCTTCACAGATTAACCTTCTAGCCTCATTAGAGGTTTCTCTGTATACTTGCTTATTTGTATTTCATTCACAAAATTGGTCTTTCGTGCGGAAAGGATTTTCTTGGATAAGGACTAAATGGGTTAATATATAGCACTCATCTATACTGAGGGTGACCTTTAATTCCGAGAATTTGTAACATTACAAATTAAGCAAGAGCTCTTGAATGTTCAAAAATAGCGACAATCGATAAATCATAGTATCCGCCGGGTTTTATATCAATTTTCAAAACCCCCCACCCCAAAACACTGAACTAGATCTATACGCAAACACTCCCTCCCCTCCCCACACACACACACACACACACACACACACACAAACACCTTCCGCCGACCTGCTCATCATTTCTGAAACTTCGCCAGCCATTGCTTGTACTTTTAACAAAGCAATGCCCCTGGAAGCCTCCGTACTCTGTTGTGCTGAACGGGAGACAGACTTTAAAGAAGAAACATAATTTCCCAGAGACAGAAACCCCTTTGATGTACATGCCATTGTGTTTCATAACTCAAAACATGGCTGAGCGATACAGACATTCACAGAATCGTGTGATTATAATATTATATCAGAGACATGCGACTTATTGGATGACGATTTCTTTTTCATTTTGTTCATCCATACTATAGAAGCAAGGCATGACATGCGCGATGTTCCTGCGAGTTACCGTACATGCTTTCACATCATACTTTTGTGAACTACAACCGAGAAGTATGACGATAGATGGAACGTACAATGGACTATTACGTCACAGTAAACTGAGATTTGATTACGGTGTCTCGACACTTCGACTGTATTTTCACCCATGGATTATTCTCGACTTGAAGTAAAAGTGCAAATTTCCTGCAGTTAGCTGTATAAATGATGTTAGTATTTGTCTGGGTGGTAATTTAACGAGAACTCCCGCCGACTATTATGCGGCGATCTTCGTTACCGTGTGTTTGTTTATGTCAACTAAATAAACTGTTTTCAGTAATTCGAAACTCAGTAATATAAGGTGTGTTTGTGTGTGTGAGTGAGTGTGTCTGTGTGTGTGTGTGTGTGTGTGTGAGTGTGTGTGTGTGTGCTTCTGGGTGAGTGTGTGTGTGTGTGTGTGTGTGCTTGTGAGTGAGTATGTCTGTGTGAGAATGAGTGTGTGTGTGTGTGTGTGTGTGTGTGTGTGTGTGTGTGTGTGTGTGAGAGTGAGGGAGTGAGTGTGTGTGTGTGTGTGTACGAGTGTGTGTGTGTGTATGTGTGAGTGTGTGTGTGTTTGTGTGTGTGATCGTGTGTGTTTGTGAGTGCGTATGTATATGTGCCTGTGTGTATGTGTGTGAGTGTGTGTATGTGTGTGGGTGTGGGTGTGTATGTATGTGTGTGTGTGTCTCTCTGTGTGTGTGTGTGTGTGTGTCTGTGTGTGTGTTTGTGTGTGTGATTGTGTGTTTGTGTGTGTGTGTGATTTGTGTATGTATGCGCATGTGTGTGTGATTGTATGTGTGTGCGTGTTTGTGTTTGTGTGTGTGTGTGTGTGTGTGTGTGTATGTATATATATATATATATATATATATATATATATATATATATATGCGTGTGTGTGTGTGTGTGTGTGTGTAATTGTGTGCGTATATGTATGTGAGTGTGAGTGTATATGTATACATGCGCGTGTGTGTATGTATGTGTGCGTGTGTGAGAGCGTGTGTGTGTGTGTGTGTGTGTGTGTGTGTGTGTTCTGTATATTGAGACCAAAGAAAAATGTCTCGCACTTTATATCATAGTAAATATAACCCGTGCTCCCCACCTCCCCCCTGGTGGCAATGTACACATATTGTACACCACTTTAGTTATTGCCTACATAACCATAGCAACAAATCAGCAAATGGGATTTAAAGTTACAATTTCCATTAACGGCACACCATGTTACATTGAATATGACCATGATTGTTATCCTTGACACTTTGACCAAGCAACTGACCGCCGATTGCTTAATGTTACTGAAGGAGGAAAGGAAAATAACGAGACTTTTAAGACCATTTTAAACGAGAAAGCCATTCTTTAAGTAGTTGCGGCGTAAAAGCATCCCGTTAGTTTAATGCACTTTTTATTATTTTTATCATTATTGTGAGATTCTGTTTTTAACACAAATGGTTTTCAACGAGTAAACGCTAACTGTTTTAAGTGTTCCTTGAAGACCCAGACGGTGAATCGTGTCTGAACAGAACAGAACAGAACTTTATTACACTCAGGGCCATCGTTCGATGGCATTTGAGGAAGACATATATACATATATAATATAACAGCATCAAGATAACAGGGTTTGAAAAAAATATCATAAACTGTAAATAATTAAAGTCTTAGGCGGAACAGAAATGTTTGCTGATAATAGTTATAAATCTACACAAGTTTCTAAAGGTGCTTATATGTTTTACAATTAAAAAATTGCTTGTCTTGGTCTTGTAAAATAATATTTGTGAATATCTATCTTCTGTAAATGTTGTACATATAAATAAGTAGCGAAATTCATTACCAACATCATCAGCAGTACGACAGATACATTTCCTGTTTTCATATATAATATTGATTCATCTTCCTGTTTCAACAGATAAAAAGTGGTTAGCTATACGAAATCGAAGAATTGTATTACACATGGTTTTATAAAGTATATTGAGATATGTTTCAAACACTAAGTTCTCTTTAAATTATGGTAGTCTGTAAGTTAAACCTTTTATTTTTTTTGAATTTTGAAATGTCACTTTGTCAATTCCGTAAAAACTAGTCTGAGAGTCTTTGTAAGACAAATGTCTTTAACCATGCTACTGAACTAGACATTTGCTTGTCCCAGATATTATTTAGGCCAAACTTATAAAATATATCTCTAATACTGATAATCCATTTATGGTTTGTTCCACACTGTATATAGTCATGAAACAAACGTGTAGATCTGTACTGATAGCTTGGAACATTTACATGTGTATCTGTCAGACGAAGAGTCCAAAAATACACTATACGCATGGATATTGTAAGCAGTACTGGTTTTCTTCCAAACACTTCATACAACATAAATACAGGTGTGTTTTTTCTTGCATTTGCTAAATATCTTAAAAACTGGACATGTACACTTTCTAATATTTTCAAATCCCCAGATTTCACAACCATAGAGTAATATAGGACCAACAATTGCATCAAATAGTTTTAAACAATATTCAGTTGAGAAACAATATTAATTTGATTTCTTTAAGACATAAAACATGACTTTGCAAGCCTGTTGTACCAAGTGATTGTTGCATAAATTGATTTTATTGCGGGGGGGGGGGGGGGGGGGGGAGGGTTCGAACCATATTCCCAAGTATTTGTATTCATTTGCATTCTCAGTCTGAAACTTGTCTAATTAGACAACTTTCTTGTAGTCCGTTTTCGAAACTCCGAATATGACAATCTTTGTTTTTGACACGTTTACTGTTAATTTCCATGTCTTATAATACTGACAGTAAGCATTTAACATATGTTGAAGGTCATCTTCGTTTCCAGCCGGAAGGACAGTGTGACCAGCATATAACATCTTAAAACTCGTTAGACCTATGTCAAGATATATATCAAACTCAAAGGCATTAATCGTAATACTTTTGCACCGTTGCGACTTGAAATAGTCCTCCAAATCATTTAAAAATAACGCCAATAACATAGGGGATACATTTTCTCCTTGTCTCACGCCTATGTCGCACATAAAATATTTTGATAGTTCGCCTTCCTTTGTGATACATGATTTAATTCCACTGTACATACTATGCATCAAAAGCTTTTTTGAGATCGATAAAAGCACAGTATAAATTTTCTGGTTTTTCTTTTTAACAGTTCAGTTATTGCATAGAGTAAAAATACGTGATCATTAGAGGAATAACCTTTTCTTAAACCAGCTTGGGCTTCTGATAATATGTCACTGCTCTCGACATATTCAGTAAGTCTATTGTTAAGGACGTTCGTTAACAGCTTACTAAAACGCACTCTCAGCACTGCTCGTATCTCCGTGTGGGTTTTTTTTTTTTATATTGTTGTAATTATACCATCCATTCTTCTGGGAAAGTTCCACTGTCCATAATTAAATCAAATAAAACTACATACATCAACAAGAACGTGTCAACTGTAGTTTTGATGTATTAATTTGTAATTCCATCGTGGCCTGGTGTCTTATTGTTTTTAAGATGTTTTACGGCTTTGAGAATGTCATCAACAGATATAGGCATATTTAAAATGTTGTTTGCATCAACTGATTCAGCAATCTCATTTACATCACACAAGTTATCATTGTTGACATTATCATACATGTAGTTAATCTCTTTAAAATAACAAAAACAAATCGTCTAACGAAGGACTGTTGGTTGCTAGGTATGCCTTGTTTGTGTTTCATTATTTTGAAGATACTTGTGGGGTCAGTGTGTATAGTTTTAGAAAGATCATTCGCTAATGTCTTTTGATGCGTACCGCTATATTTTCTTATTGTATTTTTATATTGTCTACTCGAAGATTTTAAAGCTTGTAGGCTGTCTGCGCCTTTTTGTTGTTGGTGATCATTTCTGGCCTTATGAAACGCATCCCTTGCAGCTACACAGTCTTTTTTAAACCACGGCTTGTAAATGGTCTTAACAATGTTTTTGCGATGACTATTATTTGGTGTTACGAAACCAAACACTGCACCGGCCGTTACGACGAAGAGCTTGTTTATTTCTTTAACTGCAGAGTCAATGGCATCCTTTAGGTTTGTGTACTGTTCATTAATGTGTTCAGTATATTGGCGATCTCCGCCTGGTCAACAGCGTCTTTAAAACTATTTTCTAGCATCGCGTTTCATCTGCGTGTTTTGCCTGAACCGCTATTGCGTTTGGTTTTCTTGGAGTTGTGGGTTTGATTCTTCATATAAAGACGGGTCGGGACGTAGCTCAGTAGTACTGCGCTAGCTTGATGCGCGATCGGTCTGGGATCGATCCTTGTCGGTGGGCTTATTAGGTTATTTCTAGTTCCAGCCAGCGTACTCGCGGTATGTGCTAAACTATCTCTTTCGTAGCCCAGTATAAAATTGATTATAGTCCGTGGGCCCTTTGGATTTTTTCTTTCTCCAGCCAGTGCACCATGACTGGTATATCAAAGACCGTGGTATGTGCTATCTTGTCTGTGGTATGGTGCATTAAAAAGATCCATTGCTACCAATGGAACAATGTAACGGGCTTCCTCTCAAAGACTATATATCAAAATGTCCATATATATAACGTTCAGTAGTATATCATTAGTAAATCAATGTGCTCTAGTGCTGCCCGTATCATTACCGGACTTAGGAAAGGAACATCTCCTGACAAAATATATCATGAACTTGATTGGGAACCATTATATAAACGTCGCAAAAATAGTAAATTGATTCTAATGCATAAATTACTTAAAGGCTAAACACCTCAATATCTACTGGATGAAATATTACTATATGTTAATCCCAATAATCGTTTCACACTCAGAAATCAACGTCCATTCACTCCACCAACATGCCATACTAATTCATATAAAAACAGCTTTATTCCTAATACTTTGAAGTTATCAAATGATCTTCACAGTTTAACTCAAAATGAACCATGTTGGCGTACCTATAAAAAAATAATAAAAAAGGGAAATCCCAATCCTTTATCTACTCTCTATCTTTATAGAAATCGTAAATGTCACATTATCCATTGTCAGCTTCGTAACTGCTAGCAACCTAAACTATAATTTATTTTTAAGCCATCTTTCTGATAACCCACGCTGTGCATGTGGAGATAACTGTGAAGATAATTTCATTATTTTTATGTCATCGGACAAAGATATGATGTATTTGCATCCTTAAGGAATTACCTTGATATCTTAGACATTGATCTACTACTATTCGGCTCAAATAAATCTACCAATTGAAGAAAACTATTTCATTTTTAAAGCAGTACATAAATATATAACTGAAAGTAAGAGTTGAACTAATTTATTATTCTGATTTCTACTGCCCCATATAAGGTTTAGCTACAACAATAGGATCATCACTATCATATTTTTTTATCTTCTATCCCATTTCTATTCTATCTACTCTCTACCTTTTATTACTATATATTAATAAATATTAATTATGTTAAATACTGTATGCCACTGGACATTATGTTATTATGTTTTATATATGATTATGAATATTGGTTATTGCCGGATGTCCATCTTGTTTAGGAGAGCACTTATATAGGCTCTGTCTGTTGTGCAAACCTTTTGACTTTTTTTCTGATGAATAAAATATTTCAAAACTAAATAAAAATGCAAAACAAATTATATTAATAATAGTTTTCAGAAACACCGCAATATGCTGGTATTGCATTTGTTAAAATCATAAAGTCGTCTGTATAATGTTTACTTTTACGTTTAATTCAGTGCATATAATTATTTCGTTTTCAACGAAACTAAGTAAATTCTCTTTGCGCCTGTACACATTACAGCAATCTGAATGGATAAGCTATGCTGAGTTTTTGCGTTCATGTCCTGATAAAACAAAAACACAAAAAATAATATAATAAACTACTCCCCGCTCCTCCGCCCCATAATTAATGTTTGCAGACAGACAAACAGGCAGACAGAGAGTTTATTTGAGAGTAGCTCAGTTACTCAGAAAGTATGTTTAGATTACACGGAGTCATAAAGCAAACACATCGGTTGTTGTTGTTGTTGTTGTTGTTGTTGTTGTTGTTGTTGTTGTTGTTGTTGTTGTTGTTGTTGTTGTTGTTGTTGTTGTTGTGTGTGTGTGTGTGTGTGTGTGTGTGTGTTTGTTGGGGGTGGGTTGTCTTAAGTGAAACATAAAAAACGTATGTGTATACTAGATGTTTTAAAATGTCTAGATACTAGTTAGTTTGTTTTATTTAACGACACCTCTAGAGCACATTGATTTATTAATCATCGGCTATTGGATGTCAAACATTTGATAATTTTGACATATATTTTTAGAGAAAAAACCTGCGACATTTTCCCATTGAAGTGAAGTGAAAGACTTTACGTGCACATTCAGAGCAAACTGTTGTAGCGCACGCCTATACTGGGCACAGGGACCGGCCTTGGCCGGATCCCTCTGTCCAGGACAGGAAAGAGGTGTGTGTGGGGGGGGGGGGGGGGGGATGGGGGGGGGGTGTTAGAGAAGGGACGCCTGCACTGGCAAGTGCAAGGGAGCACAAGCAGTCCAAATGTTGGTGACAGGCGGAGTGTAATTGGTGCTATGGAATTTTGAATGTTCCGTAGGATTATGTCAAAAAAGAAAGGGGTGCGCGTTTACATGAAGGAAATTTTGCGCAATTGTGATGGTCGTTCTAATTGAAATAGTGAGGAGAGCTAATATGTTTTGCTTTTAGTATTCCGAGAGTAGCTCTTTATTATGACCTTCTTGGTGCTGTAGGGTGTCTCCCTAGGTTGCCCGTAGGACCCTTAGAAAGGGCCTGATCTCTTCTGATCGTGGCATGACAACCCAGGGGAGAATTTTCCTATTAGTAGCAAGGGATCTTTTATATGCGCCACCCCACAGACAGGAGAGTACCTACCACGGGCATTGATATACCAGTTGTGGTGTACTGACTAGGGCGGGCCCATCGACGGCGATCGATACTAGACCGACCATCGACGGGGATCGATACTAGACCGACCATCGACGGGGATCGATACTAGACCGACCGCGCATCAAGCGGACGCTTTACCACTGGGCTTCATCCCGCCTCATTACAGAACGCTAAACACAGACGCGTGTTAATCATATATTAAAACATGACGATGGGAAATGGCCCGTACACACAGCACTAAAATTGTAGATCATGTTTGTATTTACACCAGCAGACGACGTTATTTGATTGGGAGGCGACATCAGAGCTTTAAGCAAATGTTCAGAGATGACCGTTGACCCGACCTTGACCTGTGTACGCACCCTGATGCTCGGCAGAGCAATATAGGCCTCCTTGTTAGCGCCGAGTAATTGCAGTGCGTCGAGACATTTTAAACCATTAATTTGTACACTCCTAATCTTAGAGATTCCGCGGATCACAAAGGCATCTCCACAAGACGTATTAGCAGTTCTTCATGAAAATAACATTCATCACACGTACTAATGCCAACACTGCCTGTATTGGAATTATGCTCAGGTAATGTGTCTGTTTGTCCGCCATCTACCTCTCACAAACAGAACCATTGATTTTCCCCATCCACTGCAGCTGCGCTGGGTTGTCTTAACGTGTGGGAGAGCAACACGTGTGTCGAATAGAGGGGATTAGTAAACAATATGCCTGATGGCATGTCACTAACACGGGTTCATCCACGGACATAAACTCTATATATACAGAGAGAGAGAGAGAGAGAGAGAGAGAGAGAGAGAGAGAGAGAGAGAGAGAGAGAGAGAGAGAGAGAGAGAGAGAGAGAGAGAGAGAGAGAGAGAGAGAGAGATGCATGCATGTATGTATGTATCGCGGCTATTTCATGTATTTTTTTCTTCGAATACGACTTTTATGTCATCGAGTGATAATAAAACCATATTTTCACAAATTGCGAAACAATGAGTGAAAATATGATTTTCACACATCACGAGTTGACATAAAAAATGTATTCGAAAAAACACCATGAAATGGCCTATTTATTATATACATCTTTACAATATCTTTCGTTTTCTTTTAATATCTTTTGCTTATCCTAACGAAAACATGTCACGCCATGACATATTTCTTCATATGGAACCTTTTTAGAAAATATACTTGACCATAGACATTTTAGAAAAATTTTGAATAAAATTATCTTTATTTAAATATTTATTCCATAATACTGCTGTGCAAACATACCTAATAAAGCGATCCTCCAAAAATCCCCACAAAAACAAAACGAATCGAACGCCGTTAAATTCTTACACTTAAACTCAATGACACTACACTGTGTCATCATTATTTAGCTTCGTATTCAGTTCGTTTTAGATATTTTATCGTAATTGCACTTCACATCCCTTTTTTTACAGTTGTTTAAATTATGTTTTTATATTTTTCAAATACGATCAGGTGCATTGGTAATCACCAAACTTAAACACGAAGAAACGATACAAAGGGATATCATTTAATCGTGCACTTTTACAAAACCAGTAAATATGATTTCTATATTTTCACTGTAGGTAAAATACAGTGAAAATATGACTTTTCACCGGATATCACTGTTATGGTTTCCGTAGATCTATATATTTCATTGCCCTCTCCCCCCCCCCCCTCTCTCTCTCTCTCTCTCTCTCTCTCTCTCTCTCTCTCTCTCTCTCTCTCTCTCTCTCTCTCTCTGTGTGTGTGTGTGTGTGTGTGTGTGTGTTTGTGTGTGTGTGTATCAGCGTGTTTCTCTGTATCGTCAGTATCATATATTAGGATACAAAATTGTATTATGCGAGGCTTTGTCGAACATAATACATTATTTTTAATCGCATAAGGGTAATAATCTCTTGATCATATAATCTCAAGCTTGAT
Source organism: Gigantopelta aegis (assembly GCF_016097555.1). Lineage (NCBI taxonomy): Eukaryota > Metazoa > Mollusca > Gastropoda > Neomphalida > Peltospiridae > Gigantopelta > Gigantopelta aegis. Next base: position 43,176,043 of record NC_054708.1, on the reverse strand, counting down.
ACAACGTGATTATTTTTTAGTAAACTGTAGGCCTACACCCAACTTTAATTCCAGTTCCCAATTACGCGATATTCAAATAGCGTAAGAATATGTGACGCGGTGGGTTTTTTTAATGGCAATGGCGGTAAACCTGCATGACGTCATTATGGATATCCTTACATAAAAATAAATTAGTGCTAACGTTTTTTGTTTTCAGAACGCTGGACGATTTTCAGTCTATATGTATATCGATATCTATATCTATGTATATGAACACTGATTTATATATATATATATATATATATATATATATATATATATATATATATATATATATATATATATATATATATTATTATTTTTATTTTTTATTTTTTTTTTTTTACACGATGATTTGTTCTGAATTTAAAAATAGTAACTGATTGAAAATAAGGCGATCTATATCCAAGATAAATACTGACATGTCATTTATCATTTGTGCTGAGGTACTTGCGATATTAATAAGAAATGCTAAAGAAATAAGAGGGATAAACATATAAGGCGAAGAATATGTAATATCTCAATATGCAGTTGACACGACCTTCATTTTAGATGGATCCCCCGAATCCATGGATTGTACTTTGAGAATAATAGACCAGTACGCTAATGTTTCTTGTTTGAAAATAAGTTATTTAAAAACAAAGAGCATTTGGATTGGTAGTAAAAAGTTTTCTAAAGATGTATTTCACCATGCAAAATGGAAGCTAATATGGGGAAAACAAAACTTTAATCTATTAGGAGTACAAATTTCTGTCAATCTTGAAGAAATAACTGTTAATAACTTTGAACAAAAGGTACTGGAAATGAAAAAATTAACAAAACCATTGGTTATCAAGAAATTAACTGTTTTATGTCGAATTACTGTTGTTAAAACTCTAATAGTCCCAAAAATAACTCATTTACTTAGTTCAATACCAAACGGACCAGATATAATAACAAAACCCCCAAACTATTATATAATTTCATTTGGCAAAATAAACCCGAAAAAAACATAAACGAGAAATATTGATACAAGATAATAGCAAAGGAGTCATTAAAATGTGACAGTTTTCAAATTTATGATGGCACTAAAAGCTTCCTGGATAAAGAGACTCTTAACTTCAGATCTAAAATGGGTGACTTTATTCCAGGCAGTAACAAAATTAAAGACAGAAGATATGTTTAAATTTGGAGACAATTTTATTCAAAGAAAACAAAAAACAAATTAAAAATATATTCTGGAAAAATGTATTACAGAGCTGGATAAAGATTCAACAAAACCAAACTTGGGAAAATAATGATGAAATAATGAGTACAAATATTTGGTTGAATAGTTATATACTTAAAGATCACAAACCTATATTGTACAAACATTTTTTTTTATATACAATATTTACTTAATGAGAATGGACGGATTATGCACACACGTAAAGTAAAGTATAACATTAAATCAAATTTCTTAGAATATGCGACTTTAATAAAAACTATTAAAACTTTTATAGACAATATAAAAATTAATAACAACTATTTTTACCCATGAATAGTCCAATTTTCCCTTTTAATTTAAGAATATTTCTGAAAGATAAAAACAGGAAGTAAAGCAATATATAAACTGGTGAACAAGAACAATACTTCACAAACTAAATACTCTGAATTAGGTTATGTTTTTTTCTTCACAGAAATGGAAGCATTATTATAGCTTACCATTTAGAGTTTTAAAAGACCTTTCCTTTTTGTGTTTTCAGTTTAAAAAGTGTACATAGAATATTAACAACAAATTCTTTTTTATATACAATTAAATATATAGACACAGATATTTGCAATTTTTGTAATGTTCAACCAGAAACATTGTTTTACGAATGTGCACATGCTAATGAAGTTTGGAAACTGTTGAACTGTGGACACAGGCGAAATGTACACATATTACATTTGACAAAAATACAGTTTTGTTTCGAATTGCAAATGACAAAGATATTTTTTAACTGGCTAATTATTAATGTACAATATTATATACATGTGTATATATAGAATGAAAATTCAAAATGCCAAATTAAGTATTGAAACCCTTAAAAATATACTAAATGACAAATTGCATATTGAAAAATACATTTTCTATAAAAATTGTCTCTTTAAAGAATTTGATGAAATCTGGGGACCTTGGCTAGCCTTTTTAAAAAAATAAATAACTGATTGTTCTAGTATGGAAAGCTTTTCTCTGTTATTCGTTTTTTTTTTTTCTTCGTCTTCCTCTTGTCTTTCTAGTTTCTACCTTTTTTCCCCTTCTCCTTTTACCAACTTGTTTTACTTGGTGTATCTCCCCACTTTAAACTAAAGGTGCCTGCGTGTTTGTTAAAATAGTACATCTGTATATATATATATATATATATATATATATATATATATATATATATATATATATATATATATTTGTACCATGAATTGGTGTCAACTGGGGTGTAACTGCAATATCATGGTATAACTGAAACTGTGCGGGTAACTAAGTTAACTGCACAGTTTTTAGGCCACGCCCCTCACAGACGCGTCAATCATGGTACAAAATAGTTATATCATTGGTTTTGATTCGTTAACTGTATTTAGACGTTAACTGTCTCGTGCCGCCGTCTAAATACAGTTAACTCGTCAAAACCATATATATATATACACACACACACACACACACACACACACACACACACACACACACACACACACAAAGAAGTTTGTCTTACAAGGTTTGGCGTTGAAAGCCTGATAACATAACCTCATAACCTTGCAAGAATACATGTTTGACAGTAAGAAAGTATCCAGTATGTGTATCCAGTCAGTGTATCCAGTTTTGAAATTTTAATAATGATTCTGATAAAAATTCCAATATGCTATATTTGAGCCAAAAACTTAGGCACAATAAGTATGGAGGTGCAGAGTCAGAAACACAAGTCAACATCATGATTGATGATGAAAAATGTCATTCGAAGTCCACAGATGATATTCATGACACAAATCTTCAATAGCTGGTAAACCCGCCACGTGCCCGGATGACAGCTTCCACCTTTCGTCTCATCCCTCCAGTAAGTCGTCTGATCTGCTGCATGGGCAACTGCTGCCATTCTCGATGAAGAGCTGCCTCTAATTGTGCCAGAGTAAGTACAGGTGGGGTTAGTGCCTGTACTCGACGCCCCAAGATGTCCCAAACATGCTCTAGCGGGTTTAGGTCAGGACTCATGACAGGCCAGGGCAGGGTCGTCACAGCTTCAGTTTGGAGTAAAGCTGTTACTGCTCGGGAACGATGTGGCCTAGCGTTGTCATCCATGTACAGAGGTCTGGTGGAGAGTGGATGGTTGTCAAAATGCGGCACAACAACTAGTTGCAGGACGTTACGAATGTACCGATCACCATTGAGGTTGCCTTGGATGGTGACAAGATCCAGCTTACAATCATGTGACAGGCAACCCCAAACCATTACTGAACCTCCACCATACGGGGTCGTAGGTCGTATGTTCCAGGGTGTATAGGCAGCATTTTTATGCCTCCAAACTCTCAATCGGCCATTTGTGACATCGAGCAGGAACCGGCTTTCGTCGGACCAATGGACTCTTCGCCAGGACCTCAGATTTGAACCTCTCCGGGCCAAACACAACGCTAAACGGCGTCTCACATGATGATCAGCAAGAAAGGGAAGCTCGATGACCCTTCTGGCCTTCAATCCCTTAAATTTGAGACGATTCCTCACTGTTCTGGCTGACACTGGGTCTATTGGGTAACCATTGGCTCTTCAAAATAGGAGACGTAGCAAAGGGTTGACGACTACGAGCCGACGTAAGGCCCTGTCCTCGCGCTGTGACGTCATGCGCGGTCTCCCTGGCCGTGGGAGATCCTTTACAGCATTGGTATGCCCGTGTTTTCGTATCAGTCTGCTGATTACGGTGTAATGATACCCCAGTTGATGTCTTATAATTTTGAGGGTCATGCTGGTCGCATGCTACCGGGATTACTTTTTGATCATTCATGATTCCATTCATCGGTCAAACTATTACTACGAACTTCAAATATTTTTTTACGATAAGAACATTTACGGAATTAAAAATCAAAATATATGTACAAATGTTTAAAAATGTTTTTATTTTATTATTTTGACTGGGTTAGTTTTTAACTATTCTTTGGTGGATACTGTTGGGTGTGCCCCGGTAACGGCGCGTATGGATATATTGTTATGGCTGGTAGAGCTTGTTAGTTGTTACAGCAGCGAGAACGTAAATATACTTTTAAAATCGTTAAAGATTGACAATGGGTAATAAAGAAAATAACCAACTCACTACGAGGAATTACGGATTATCTGTCCCTCGTGAATTAATGCTGTAAAACCCTCGCTAGAGGCTCGGGTTTACAACATTAATTAACTCGGGACAGATAATCCGTAATTCCTCGTAGCTTGTTAGTTATTCTCTAAATATATATATATATATATATATATATATATATATATATATATATATTATCTCTGTGTGTGTGTGTGTGTGTGTGTGTGTGTGTGTGTGTGTGTGTATGTGTGTGTGTGTACTGTGTACCATTATGTTTCTGTACGTAATGAATTTAGGGCCCCAACCCTAACATTACAGATGTGCTCTGAGACAATAAATAATTAAAAAACAAATTGTAATATATACTGACAAAAAATACTAACGTATCATTGATATTGTAATGTAATAGTGTTAGTAAATCATCTCATTTGTTTATATTTATTCCATTAAGTTTTCATTGTTTCTTGTGATTATCATTAATATAAAATGTACAGATTTAAAGAGTTTTTTTCCAGCGCAATAAACGTAACAGACACTTTTTGAATAACAATTTGCCGATTAAACATTACATCGAATTAATAGTTGCTTAGAAAGGAATGTGGCATATAAAGTTTGTTTTGTTCAACGACACCACTAGAGCACATCGATTAACTAATCATCGGCTCTTGGATGTCAAACATTTGGTAATTATGATACAGTCATCAGAGGAAACCAGCACCAGTTGGGGTGCACTGGTTAGAAGGAGAAAACAACCCACTCATTTGAATGGATCCACTGAGGTGGTCAAATCCAGCGACGCAAGCATCTCAACCGACTGAGCTAAAATCCGCCCGCTGTGGCATCTAAGCTTATAATTGTATGATGATGTTTAGTGGATATCATTATGGTTTTACCGGCCTCGGTGGCGCAGTGGTTAAGCCACCGGACTACAGGCTGGTAGGTACAGGGTTCGCAGCCCGGTACCGGCTCCAACCCAGAGCGAGTTCTTAAGGGCTCAATGGGTAGGTGTAAGGCCACTACACCCTCTTCTCTCTCACTAACGACTAACCAACTAACAACTAACCCACTGTCCTGGACAGACAGCCCAGATAGCTGATGTGTGTGCCCAGGACAGCGTGCTTGAACCTTAATTGGATATAAGCACGAAAATAAGTTCAAAATAAATAAATTATGGTTTTGTTATCTTCTTCTTTTTTCTTTTTTTTGGCGGTGGTGGTGGTTTAGTGTGTATGTTTGTTTGTTTATTTTCCACAGAAACTTTAGACAAATTCTGTAATCTTATATGGCAAACATTTTTTTTTTTTTAAATGCGGTACTCTTTATACAGCTTGTGAAAGTAAGAGTGGAGAAAAACAAAACCAAGTAATAAAACAAATTAAAATGTGTTTTTCGTAATTATATATTTCTGCAATGATGTATTCCATTCGCCGTTTTTATGGTATCTGATATAATTAATATTAGTTTACTGTTAGAGGTAGTGGGTCACCGTTAAATATATATTTTGTTTAATTCAAAACCAAATCAGTTTTTTCAAGTATTGTCTAGATTATATTTAGCTTAATGCATATAATTTTATCTGAATGGTAGCGATGGCATTTTCTAATCTTTGGATCGAAAATTAATTGCTATAGCAAAGATGTGGGTCAGACAGTATGTACTTTTGCAAGACAAGGTGCCAAATTTAACTTGGAATTATAAAATAAATATAGCGTAAAGATATTTTATTACTTGTACCGATTGGGATAAAGAGTAAACAAAAGAACTCATAAGAAAATTGAAAATATATTGATAATTCTGCACTCCTGAAGTGGGTCATGTGCTTCGTTTTCTTAGTGTTTTACGTGAAATCAATGTTTTGTGAAACTAATAAATGACACATTTGTTAAGTGTGACGCAACAGATTTCAGTGATGTTTAAAAAAGAAGAAAACCCCACACGATTTAACATTTGTCGCATACGTTATTACAGCCTCCACCCCCACCCCCACCCCCAACTTGATGACAAAAATATACGCTTTTTGTCCATATAAATAAAAAATAAACATATGGTTTGTGACCCACTTACTAGAGATTGTTCCCCCCCCCCCCCCCCCACCGATATCATTCCTACGGGCTTGATTGGTGTGTGGCATGTATGATCGATCCCCGTCGGTGGACCCATTGGGCTATTTCTCGCTCCAAGCTAGTGCAAAACTACTGGTATACCAAAGATCGTGCAATGTTCTATCCGTCTGTGGTATGGTGCATATGAAAGATCCCATGCTACTAATGGAAAAATGTGGACTTTATGCCAAAATTACCAAATGTTTGACATCCAATAGCCGATGATTAATAAATCAATGTGTTCTAGTGTTGTCGTTAAACAAAACTTTTTTTTAATATCAAACTTTTTTATTTATTATAATCACAATTGTTGTTACCAAATGCCATTAGAATTGGTCCCTAACACGAAGGGAAGAGAGGGAACGCGTCTTGACAGTAATAAAAAGTTCAAGTGTGTTTTATTTAACGACACCACTAGAGCACATTGATTAATTAATCATCGGCTATTGGATGTCAAATATTTGGTAATTCTGACTCGTAGTCATCAGAGGAAACCCACTACATTTTTTTCTAATGCAGCAAGGGATCTTTTATATGCACTTTCTCACAGGCAGGAAAACACATACCACGGCTTTTGTCCAGTCGTGGTGCACTGGTTGGAATGAGAGAAAAATAATTAGCTGAATGGATCCACCAAGGTGGTTCGGTCCTGCGACACAAGCACCTCAAGCGAGCACTCAGCCGACTGAGCTAAATCCCGCCCCGGTTGGAACAATAAAAACAAACAACAATCAGTTGAATGGATCCACCGAGGTGATTCGATCATACGACGCAAGCACGTCAAGCGAGCACTCTACCGACTGAGCTACATCCTGCCCCCTGACCTCAATAAAGAAACAAAATACTCGCTATTGACTTTTTTGTCTTCTTCTTTTTTATTATTATTTTTTTGGTTCACTATTATAAAAGTTAATAAAAACCAGTAGCCTATGGTTCAAACTATGAGATACAGCTAGGGGATGTTGGGGTATGTGGGGTGTAGGGTGGTAACTCAAATTTAAACGTTATACTGTTATTGAAAGGACAGAGGTTTTGTATCGCAAGGTAGACATTGTTTTTAACTCGATTACAATGATGTACTAAGCTGTTAATTTCACAACTAATAGAATCTGTGCACATCTTACCGGTGGTACATATCCCGCTTTCATTTACTACAGTATCGTATTATTAAAGTAGAGCGACTTAAAACCCCGTTTTCGTATTTTCCTATAAAGTGCGAAAAGTCGCATGATATCTCTCCATATCACTTGATTATACCTCGTTCCAATAAGTGTCAACGACTACAGTGTTAAATCTTAGTATTTGATTTCCTCTCTGCGGTAAACAAAACAAAATCCATTTGAAAGAAGTTTTGCTACTAACTGGATGAGTAGAATATATGACTGTTTAAATATTGGACAAGAATCTACAAGGAGTTAACGTTCTTAATATTTAGTTGGAAGATAAATAGATAGTTCTATGTTCGGGTAAAACAAAGTTTAAAGAGGTTTTTTTCGGGGGGTTTTTCGGGGTTTTTTTTTTTTTTTTTTTTTGCTTAATGACTCCACTAGAGCACATTGATTTATTAATCATCTGCTACTGGATATCAAACATTTGATAATTCTGACATATAGTCTTAGAGAGGAAACCCGCTACATTTTGTTTCCATTAGGTCATGTCAGGTCAGAGTCTTTTACGTGCACATTCAGTGCAAGCTGTTGTAGCGCACGCCTGTCATGGGCACAGGTGCCGGCCTCGGCCGGCTCCTCCGTCCAGGACAGGAAAGGGTTGGTATAGGGGCCCTTAGAAGGTCCTGATCTATTCAGATCGTATTTTTCCATTAGTAGCAAGGTGTATTTTATATGCACCATCCTACACAGGATAGCACATATCACATATTTTTATATATCAATCGTGGTGCACTGGCTGGAACTAGAAATAGCCCAATAGGCCCTCTGACGGGGATCGACCCTAGACAGACCACGCATTAGGCCAGCGCTACGCCCTGCCCCCGTGAAAATAAAGAGTGCAATCTTAACTTTGTACATGAAGCAAGCTATTGTATCGATGGACGTTAGAGCAGGTCCAGGTTTCATATTTGATCGGTTCACAGATTTGTTGAAATATCCTGTTCCTTGGATCCTTAAATGACGGGGGGCTTTTATATACTAATTTGATTCTTGAATTTGTTTAGACATTCCATGTGAAGAAAGTATTAAAGGGACATTCCCGAGTTTGCTGCATTGTAAGATGTTTCAGACTAATAAAATATTTCTACGATTAAACTTATATATTAAATATATTTTCTTATTTAGAATATGTCTGTATATTCATTGTGTTTCTGGTCGTCTTAAATTTTGTAAGAAGCCCAAACTGGATTTTGTATTCAAATAATTTCGTACGTACGAAAAAATCGTTTTTAGGAAATAAAATGAAATTTAATCTAGTATAAATATTAGAACGATCAGAAACACGATTGATATACAGCCACTAATATTTTATGCAAAAAAATAAATATTTGATATGTAATTACAGTCGTCCAAAAGTCTCTGTTAGCATCTTTAAAATTGCAGCAAACTCAGCAATATCTCTTTAATATATGTGCCGCCGTAACGTCTTCATGCAATACCGTACTGTTTACCATTTCCGACTACAAAATGATAGCTCGAATTCTGTCAAGTGGCGTCAAGGTAGGTTACGGTATTAGATCATAGCGAAGACAGGACTTTATTCAGACTTGTTTTGCAGTAATTTTAAATTCGCGAATGGCGACATGGCTTTTAGACGAGACATCAATACAGACTTCACAGCCATGTTGGCTGATCTCACCGAGGACGTATTAGATGCATTGTCTACAGCAGATGTGGAAATCGGCATTTTCTGAATTTCGGTTAATACGAAAAAGGACATCCAAAGGCAGTTTTCTAATTGAAATTCAGATTAAGTTGCATGACTCGATGTAGGTTGTGACCGTTATAGCAAAATTGTGTTTGCCTCTTGGATAGTTGGAAAGGGCTTTTTTAACGCCAGTGCAAATAGGTGCAACGTACCCGGGGCCTTTTGCTTCAAGTTAGCGGCGAATTTCATATCAATTTGTTATACCAGTTGCGGAACACTGGCTGGAACGAGAAATCGCCCAATGGGTCCACCGGCGGGGATCGATCCTAGACCGACTGCGTATCAAGCGAACGCTTTACAACTGGGCTACGTCCCGCCCCTAATCGATGTGGAATTCTTATGATTATTGTTGGTATTTATCGAAGAAAACGTATCTAAAGATATGAACGCAGTTAATATATATTGACAGCATGTGACAGTTACATACACCAGACACAATGTCTTTGCCACTTCTCGCCAAGACATTAGAACCAGACCCAGGTTTGGTGTGTTTTTGGGCTTAGACAGGATCCACATTACTTATAATGTAAACCCTACAGACACACCTGCTTCGAATAATGAGATTTGCTGACGCGTTGTTTCCCGCTAAAAGTAATGGATTTGTGTCCATCTGAGAGATCTTGCTGAACACGAAATCGAACATATAACTTCAAGGCAAATGGAAGCAGACAGAAACCGAACACTGCCGATTTATCGAATAAGATTTTATCAAGCAACTATATTTCCACAGACGCGGTAACATCCGTGGTAATTCGAAAAGCCATCTGATTAATAACCCGATATCACTAACCGATTTAGGTTACTAAGAAGTCCAGTCTATGCATTACTGCAGGAGTCGTTTGCTTAGGTGAGACTAAGAGCCATTACGTTTAACGATATAAATGGAAAGTGTAAGGCACATCGTCGGAAAAAAAGAGAAAGAAATGATTTATTTAACGACGCACTCAACACATTTTATTTACGATTATATGGCGTCAGACATATGGTTAAGAACCACACAGATTTTGAGAGGAAACCCGCTGTCGCCACTACATGGGCTACTCTTTCCGATTAGCAGCAAGGAATCTTTTATTTGCGCTTCCCACAGGCAGGATAGCACAAACCATGGCCTTTGTTGAACCAGTTATGGATCACTGGTCGGTGCAAGTGGTTTACACCTACCCATTGAGCCTTGCGGAGCACTCACTCAGGGTTTGGAGTCGGTATCTGGATTAAAAATCCCATGCCTCGACTGGGATCCGAACCCATTACCTACCAGCCTGTAGACCGATGGCCTAACCACGACGCCACCGAGACCGGTCGGCACATCGTCGGAGGTGAATCACGTCTCACGAAGTTATCTTTTCATTTCATTTCAACTTATTTTCGTGTTTATATCCAATTAAAGTTCAAGCACGCTGTCCTGGGCACACACACCTCAGCTATCTAGACTGTCTTTATTTGTTTGCATTACCATAATTTGACACCCAATAGCCGAAGTATTTTTCGTGCTGTGTTGTCGTTAAACATTCATTCATTCTTGACAGTGAAAATCAGGTAGGCCTGTATGTCATTTTAATTCCTGTTTCGAATTTTTTTTTTAATGGCAAATCAAACTGACAGAATCTACGGTGTTATAACTAACTTGTAGACTTGTAGTCCACCAAAAGCATCTCATCCCTGTATGTGTATGAACTTTCCCTATTCCAAAGTCGTCTATTTATATTGCTTAGTCGAATCAACCCGGCATTCATTTGAATCAGCTGAAATCATCACACCAATATTCATGTCGGTTTAGAAATAATAGTTAATAGAACGCATTTCAACCAGTACTCATTACTTAGTTGTAAGTACTCTTGTGTATCCGGAAAATAGAAGGAATATTTGTTTAACGACACCTCAGCACATTTCAACAACAGCCGTTTGTGTCCAAAATATAGTTATTTAGATTCGTCGGATCTTGTAAATGTATATGACCTTTACCACAGGCGGAACAGTATATGCCATGGTCTTTTTGTTGATCAGTTATGGCGTAATGGTTGTGACCTACAGCCTGTGTTTCGTCCAGTGTTTAAATGAATACAAGCAAGTAGTGGCATGCTAGTTCCATGCCATGTCATTTCCATGCCAGTTCCATGCTATGCCATTTCCATGCCATTTCCATGCCAGTTCTATGCCATGCCACTTCCATGCCAGTTCCATGCCATGCCACTTCCATGCCAGTTCCATGCCATGCCAGTTCCATGTCAGTTCCATGCCATGCCAGTTCCATGCCATGCCACTTCCATGCCACTTCCATGCCATGCCACTTCCATGCCAGTTCCATGCCATGCCATGCCATGCCATGCCATGCCATGCCATGCCATGCCATTATAACTGCAACCATATCAAATGTTGCAGGACACATTAATGAATACACACACACACACACACACACACACACACACACACACACACACACACACACACACAAAATTTAGTTAAATGAAATGTCATTGGCAACTGTTGAACACCTTACAGGTGGGATCATTATCACGATGATATAGATGCATTGATATACTGCAGTTTATCATGATCCAAATATTCAAAGGTACCCAGATCCATTTGTATAACTGTGAACTGATATTGCCTATGTGTTTTATATTAGATCCGGGTAATCCAATAAAGGATCTCCTCGGGAGTGGCTGTCCTCATATAGACGAGCAACTTGCTTTTTGGCCATGCCTTTTGACCGGTCTGTGTGCGGGATAAATAGTTTGTGTTTGACCTTTAACTCCCCTTCCAGATCATATGCTGTTTTTATTTCGCCAGCTACAAAACGGAACGTTTCGGTTTGTGACCTGACGTGAGAAGATGATGACGTTTTCACTGAAACGACTGCAAGGCGTTAGCCCAGTTTATATCACAACTGTTACTAATTTGTTTGACGAAACCCGAGTTGACGTCCAATTTCTCTTAGAATATTGCTATATTGTTTTCCCCAAACTTGCTGTATTTGAGATTTAATGGGTCGCATTAACATCTGAATGCAAGTGAAAGTCCTTCTGTGTGCACCTCGAGAATGACCTTTATATGATTATGTATTCTAGCTGTGTGCTGGAATCATAGCGCCACTAGCGTTGCCTATCTCAATATTAAAGTAAAATATAAACCTTACGCCAGAACGCTATTAGCGGTCATGTAGTGTTAATTTTCCTAAAACGAAACATGTACTACAATGTTACTAGTGGTGTGTAAAGAGAAATGGTTGTGCGTTATGCATGGAAGTGTATTTTATTTATCTATATGTACAGATATAACTAATCACGAAATCATACTTTTCATATTATACTACTTTCTATACCTATTCAGAGTCTGTATAGTTTAACACTGCATGATCAATGCCAGCCAAGCATGTTTGAAAGTAAAAAAAAAGATATAGGCGTTTAACAAAACACACGGCTTTAATCCTATATTTGCGTTTGTTGTGTATATTGTTTGCTTAATCAATACATCCATATGTTAACACACGTCCGCAATCACCCAAACACACTTTAGGCGATGGAGAGGCTTCTTAGAGGCTCTAAAGATTAAACCACAGATCAATATCCCTTCAGAAACTGACTACCCGCTCGAACTAAGTTCCTAGTAAAATGCTGTTAATTTGTTGTGACCGGATACTAATGTTTTTATTATTGAACGACAACAATACGTGTTATTACAGACGCGTTGAATATTGCTATATCAATAACACGTTAAATCAGTCTACTGAATCTGGCTTCATTGTAAAATGAATCAATCCATATGACATCCTGAATCTATGACGTCATTACACGACAGCTGCAAATAAAAGACTAATAAATTTTGTTTTATTTCATCAGGTTATTTTGTTATGTAGGACACTCCCCGTTATTGTGCAGACTGAAGTATTAGTTCTGTTGTGCATATCAGTGGTGCACTACTAATCGTCACCATCAGAACAAATACACCAATATGTGCTGCATTTATCTGCGATTCTGAAGATCTGTCGTATACCTACAAACTGGAAGCTAACGCTGTTCCCATTGTAAAATACGACAGTGGTAAATACGAAGCGGGGAAGAGGGATTGCTTATCGGACATCGTGAATGAACACTTCGGACTGCACTGGCGTGTTTACTAATAACTACGTATATATACATCCGTAGTTTGCAAAGGTAATAAAATATGACCAATATATGACCAAAATGATTAATAATGTACGGTTGGCAGCTTGTTTATAGATTAATTATATATACTAATTTTTGTATGAGAGTAATTGTTTGGAATTTTTTAAAGAAAAATTTCAGAAATTGCTCATTTCCACATCTGATGTACGCAATATTTATTGCATCAAATACTTAACGATGAGATATATAGGTAAAATGGCTGTGAAGTAAAATAAATAAATATATTAATTAATTAATCGTATAAAAATAATCCACATATCGTTTTGAACGCAAGTTAAATAACTCTGTAGTGCAATGTGTGTGTGTGTTTAAATATTGGTTTTAACTGCATGGAATTCATTGAAACCATTGTTTTTCATATTAATGAAACACTGAGAATCGGCAGATATTATATGAACGATTATGATATATTTCGTGATAAAAAATAGGTGAGGGGACAACTTTTCATTTTAAAAAAATCGCAGAAACATAAGTAAGAAACAAGAACAAAACAAGCAGATTATCTAAGTATAATTGATAAACTAATGTCTGAAACCGTTCTACTTTTCTCAAGAAGTCAGTCAACTGAGCCACGTCATTTCGTAAAGTATCAAATAAGAAGAGCATTGTTAATAATTTAACTCTCGAGCGGCGTGTCAATCGACATATACACCACAAATATAAATACTACCACCCCTCACCCTTAAGTCAGTCAGAAAAAAATGGGGGGGGGGGGGGGTGAAGCTGCTGATTTCAGAAATAACGAGTAGCGTCTTTGACTGCCCTAGTTCCGCACATAATTTGAATACTTTTTTATATATACCCCATACATGTTTCAAGCACAAGGCTACTAGACACAGTGGTACTAAATGAAATAAAATTGCATACAGTTTTTGCCCAGATAAAACTATTTCTATTTTACAACAAACACACTCACATTTATCATCAATCAAAGGACTTGTGGTATTAACTGCTCTATCAAAAGTTTGGTGCACCTCGAACTTTGAACCAGCCTGAAGTTATTTGGTTTAGTACTACCTTTAGCGAGTGATAATTAAAAATATTTCACAAGGGACATCAAACATGATACGAAATGGTAGCGTGTTTAATATCCTTGTTATTATTCATAATCGGTTTTAATTTATATAGCTCAACTGGTTCGATTAAGTTTCCAGTGAGGTTGTATGCTATCGGCGTATTACGTCTTACTTTACGTTCTATTGAGACTCAATACTTGTATACGTAGCCCAGTGGTAAAGCGTTCGCCTCATGCGCGATCGGACCAGAATCGATCTCTACCGGGGGATCATTGGTCTATTACTCGTTCCAGCCAATACATTATAACTGATATATCAAAGGCCGTGGTATGTGCTATCCTGTCTGTGGGATGGTGCATATAAAAGATTCCATGCTACTAATGTAAAATGTAAAGGTTTTCCGATCTAGGACTTACCAAATATTTGACATCAAATAGCCGATGATTTATACATTTATATGTGTTCTAGTGGTGTCGTTAAATGAAACGAACTTTAATTTTTTTCAACATATCGATATTACCCAAAATAGGTTTACCCATATGGGTAATAGTTATGCATATAACCGAAACAGAACAGTATTCAATATTCACCGAGGAAGTCTATTCTAGTATCAACCATTTCAAAGGATTTTGCGATAAAAGGGAACTTTTCGGATCTGACTACAGAACACTTTGACACTAACATTAATAATACTAAGTAATCGTATCCCATTTTCTATAGATTCACACAGATAAGCTGCAACAGTTAGTGGCTATGAGCAAGTGTCAACGACGATTTGAGTTTAAATGAAGAGCTTACAAGATCTTTGGTTACATTTAGCATATCTTTTAGCTACATTGTGCGTAAATCTGAGAAGAATTACGGAATCAAGTCAAAACAATTCTACACATCTCAAACATAAACGCAGTCTAAATACAAATTGTAATGGTAAATGTCTGACAGATAATGCGCCTGGGGAATTATATCCATCAATGTATATAAACATTTTGCACTTCATCCCCTACGAATTGATATTGCCAGACTAGTGGAAACAGTAATTACAGCATAATTTTATATTGAAAAAAATATGAGCCTTTTAAAGGAACATTCCTGAGTTTGCTGCATTGTAAGATGTTTCTGGTCATCTCAATATTTGTAAGAAGCCCAAACTGGATTTTTAGGAAATAAAATTAAATTTAACCTAGTACAAATATTAGAACGATCAGAAACACGTTTAATATACAGTTAAAAAGTATCTTTTAGTCGACAACATCTAAAAATGCAGCAAACTCAAGAATGTCACTTTAATTTATATATATATATATTGAATGTTTGTCTGTCTGCTGGTATTAATTTATTTATTCAATCAAGATTAGTGGATGCTATATCTTAAGCTACACGCTACATGAATGGCTTGGTAGTAGACACAAAGACAGCCAGACAGTAGATCTCTTTAATAAGTCTCACAGTATAACCATGAAAAGACGCACTGCGTATTAATATTACATGGAATCCAATCCCATACCATGATATACGTTTTCGCTCATTTCCGACGCCATATAACCGTAAATAACATGTGTTTAGTGAGTCGTTAAATAAAACATTTCCTTTTTGCTCATTTAAAACTCACGGGGCGGGACGTCTGATGCGCGATCGATTTAGGATCGATTCCTGTCGATGGCTATTTATCATTCCAATCAGTGCTCCACAACTGGTGTATCAAAGATCATGGTATGTACTTTCCTGTCTGTGAGATGGTGCATTATAAAAAATCCCTTGCTGCTAATCGAAAAGAGTAGCCTATGAAGTGGCGACAGCGGGTGTCCTCTCTCCATATCTATGTGTTCCTTAACCATATATCCGACAGCGGGTGTCCTCTCTCCATATCTATGTGTTCCTTAACCATATATCCGACGCCGTGTAACCGTAAATAAAAATGTGTTGAGTGCGTCGTTAAATAAAACATTTCCTTCCTTAAAACCCAAAATGATTTCATCCAAAATAAGTAAAATAACGTCAAGAATATACATGCATCTGTTTGTGTAATAGAATAATTTTATTTTGCTTTTTTCAACTGTAGATTTATTTCGAATTAAATAACTACATTCAACATTACATGTACCTGCGTGATTTAATTACTGATGACATTTATTTCATTTCATATCAACTTATTTTCGTGCTTATATCCAGTTAAGGGTCAAGATCGCTGTCCTGGGCACACAGCTATCTGGGCTGTCTGTCCAGGACAGTGGGTTAGTTGTTAGTTGGTTAGTGGTTAGTGAGAGAGAAGAGGGTGTAGTGTTCTTACACCTACCCACTGAGGCCTTAAGAACTCGCTCTGGTTAGAATCCGGTACCGGGCTGCGAACCATGTATCTACAAGCCTGTAGTTCAATGGCTTAACCACTTCGCCACCGAGGCCGGTTACTGCTGACAACGTGTCTTAATGACCCGTACCAGGAAATTACATTTAACTAATGTGTTGCATAAAGCCGTTACAAATAATGTGACCCAATGCAATAATCGTCCATTTCCGTGTCGCAATTATGACGTCAGTGTTCGTTGTTGTTCTCAAACTGTACGTAACTCCGTCTTCAATTAATAATGTGGTCAACCGAGGTTACGCAATACGAAATACAATTCAATTACCGATAACATACTAAACTAATTAAGTCAACTGCTTTTAGATTCAATTTTGTCAGACTTGTCTAAATTTGTTTTTGAAATTTTTCTATTTAGTTTGACGTTATTTACAATTGATTTTGATATTAATTTTATGTATTAAATCTGCTGCAGAGGCGTAATTTAATTTCATTTATACTTATTTTCGCTCGTATATCTAATTAAGGTTCAAGCATGCTGTCCTGTGCACACACCTTAGCTAGCTGCACTGTTTGTTCAGGACTGTGGGTTACATGTTAGTGTTTAATGTTAGAGCAGTCAGTGTAGTGGTCTTACACCTAACTATTGGGTAGTTTAACTCGCTCTGGGTGGGAGCCGGTACCGGGCTGCGAACCCTGTACCTACCAGTCAGTAGTTCGATGACTTAACCACTGCACCACCGAGACCGAATACAAACCTAATGCCTACTATCCGTATATTCGATTAACCAGCAAACCACTTAGGCCGGTAAAGCGTCATACCTGGGGCATCGGCTTTAAGACTGGTAAGTGCTGGGTTCAAATCCCCATTCCTCTTTTAAGGATATCACACTGTCCCGGACAGACAACACAGGTACATGTAGATGACGCGTGTCCAAGGATCTCATTTCAACCAGTGCACTACGACTTGCGTATCAAAAGCCGTGGTGTGTAATATCCTGTCTATGGGATGATGCTTATAAAAGATCCCTTGCTACTAATGGAAAAATGTAGCGGGGTCCTCTCTAAGACTGTCAAAATGATCATATTCTGTTTGACATCTAATAGCCGATGATTAATAAATCAATGTACTCTAGTGGTGTCGTTAAACAAAACAAACGTTTTGTCCTTACACCGGTTTAACGAGACTAATTCGCCGATCAAGAAAATGCTGAGATGTTCAAAATGATTCAACAGTTTATAGTTGCAAGCAAACGCTTTGACAATCTCTCACTCACTCACTCACTCACTCACTCACTCTCTCACTCTCTCTCTCTCTCATACACACACATACCTAGCTACAATATTCGTGTTTATCTGTCTGCTTGCTGTGCTAAATCAATTGTATTATTTTGTCAGCTACGCAAAATTTGTAATTGTCAAATGTATTGAGAGACCTTAATATAGGCATCGCCTGTTGGTCAATTCCCAATGTTAATACAAACGTCAATAAATATTGCTTAAAAAAAGACAAACATCTGGTCACAGTGACACGTAGTCAGAAGAAACCCGCTACATTTTTCCATTAGGGAGCTTTTATTTGCACTTTTTCCACAGACAAGACATCACTTACCACGGGCTTGGATATTCCAGGCGAGGGGCGTACAATCATGCGGTATATTCCATACGTAGATGTTCATTGGTATATTGTTAGACAGTTTAAATATTCTTTCGTATGTTTTAAATTGTATCGGGTAAATGTTGTAATACCCTTAGCCCCCACATCTTCCTCCGGCTCTGAAAGTCTGGTGTTCTTATACAAAAAGTAAAATCGATTTCTCTGAGGTACCTTTCGTTTAAAATTAATTGGACAGAGTAGAACGTCGCGTGGCGTTCCAGAACATCACAGCTAATCAAGTTTACACTAGCAACGCTGAGTTCAGCACAAAACGGAAATTAAGATTTTGCTGGTAACCCAACTCAGATGTACTAAGTACACCGGCAGTTGGGGAAATATTGTGATTTAATAAAGCACTGCTCCTAATATTTGTCTGGAAATACTGTCAACAACAGCAGCGGTCGCTTTGCAAATATGACGATACTGCTGAACTCTGACCCGGAAGTATCAAGTGGTGAGCATGAGCATTAATCCTGACAAAATAAATATTGTTGAAACTATTGTAATAAACAATTTTCTGTAATAAACAATTTGTTTCGTTCTAGAAACTGAAAGCTTTAAAGAACGGTTTCGTTCGAGGGGAGGGGAGGGGAGGGGAGGGGAGGGGAGGGGATGTGGTGTGTATGTCTATGACTAAAAATCATCTTAGGCTGGTGAGAAAAAAAAGTATTATGCGTAATGAATTGTGTTGGTTTCACCTACTATTAACTTTGATATTTTCAAAAAAATCATTTTTATGAGAAATTCTAGAAAATAGTTTATGTTTCATATTGTATTTTCCATAGTGGTATCACTTTTTTTTTTCTTTTTTTTTTTAATAACCACAGCCAGCTATATACACTACCCTTTATTTCATTGTATACCGGGATGCATATAGCGTTTTGGTTTACGAACCGTTCTCTCTCATAAAACGTTAAATTGTAATGTGTGTGCTATTTTTCTACAGATATGACATACTGACGTGATCCATTTAAATCCACATTCCATCCTATACAGGTGGGTTGGTGCCCTCGTGTGCATATTTGTTAATACACACCTACAGAACGCTGTCCAGCAGAACATGCCATTTCCCGGTACACTGTAATATGATTTCCGAGACATCTCGAAATACATATAGAATAGGTGCATGCTTGAAAAGCTAAGAATGTAAACACTGTGTAGGTGTTCAGACAAGTAAACACTGTAGGTGTTCAGACAAGTAAACACTGTGTAGGTGTTCAGACAAGTAAACACTGTGT
Source organism: Gigantopelta aegis (assembly GCF_016097555.1). Classification (NCBI taxonomy): domain Eukaryota; kingdom Metazoa; phylum Mollusca; class Gastropoda; order Neomphalida; family Peltospiridae; genus Gigantopelta; species Gigantopelta aegis. Next base: position 43,156,393 of record NC_054708.1, on the reverse strand, counting down.
AGGTGTTCAGACAAGTAAACACTGTGTAGGTGTTCAGACAACACTGTGTAGGTGTTCAGACAACACTGTGTAGGTGTTCAGACAACAGTTTGTAGGTGCTCAGGCAAGTAAACAGTTTGTAGGTGCTCAGACACGTAAACAGTTTGTAGGTGCTCAGACACGTAAACAGTTTGTAGGTGCTCAGACACGTAAACAGTTTGTAGGTGCTCAGACACGTAAACAGTTTGTAGGTGCTCAGACACGTAAACAGTTTGTAGGTGCTCAGACACGTAAACAGTTTGTAGGTGCTCAGACACGTAAACAGTTTGTAGGTGCTCAGACACGTAAACAGTTTGTAGGTGCTCAGACACGTAAACAGTTTGTAGGTGCTCAGACACGTATACAGTTTGTAGGTGCTCAGACACGTATACAGTTTGTAGGTGCTCAGATACGTAAACAGTTTGTAGGTGCTCAGACAAGTAAACATATAGTGAAATACGTGTGTATATCCAAATCATCACATTTAGTAATCATCAAAGTCGTATCAGGAAATGGTTTATTTAACGACATATTCAACACATTTTATTGAAGGTTATATGGCGTAGGTCGTATCAGATTTATTTTTAAAACATTTTAATAGCTGAAGCATTTAAATCAAAAAACTCTGTGCAGACATATTGCCGAACCACGCATGTACAATTGAACAAATCTGGAAGTGATCAAAAGCTTATGTTCGTGAAATGTCCAATTTTGTAACAGCGGTGCCACGTTTTATTGTACTACGATTTGCCACAGACAATTACAGAGATTATGCAGATTAAAATGGTATTAATAGAATCTATCACCGTTGTGAGGTATAGATAAGGCAATTCCAACCCGAGGGAAAAAAAATTTTTTGGTGGGAACCGAGGCCCTTACAAAAACATTTTGTCAAGAGGGTTGTAATTGCCTTATCGATACCTCACAATGGCGATCGACTTTTTTTTTGTCCATTTAATTACAGTGACAAAACATTAATTTTGTAAGCTACGTACGGTTTGTTTATTGTAGAACGATTCGTATACATTTCACCTGGAAACTCATTTAATCTTACGCGGAAAAATATAGTCCACCTTATACAACGACATAAATATGTAATGTTCAACTTACTAATAAATATAAAGTTGAAAATATTAATTTGTTTAAATATTTTTAAAACAATGATACAACGTGAAGTGGCAAACAGAATTCTGAAAAGCATGAGTTATGACGTCAATCTTCGTAAAACATGAGTTACGACGTCACGCGTATGTAGAAACCATCTAGCCCTCGGATCGGACAGATTTTTCTAGCACCGTGCGAAAGCTGGCTAATCCAGTCCAGTGGGCAAGAACATGTGTTATGTGATTTCTTGATAACAAAACATTATCGATTGAAATCGTGTTTATTTATATCTGTTTAAATCAGACACAATATGGATAACATCGCTCCAGTATCATTCGCCTAGCTGCGACAGGTGTGGTGACAATTAAAAATATATTTCATGAAATTGTTTCATTGTTATCGTATCCAAATTAGTAGCCGACTCTTGTAATGGAAATATATATTTTTTCCGTCCTAACACAATACATGACAATGATATATGTATGCATACATGTATGCATGTATGTATGTATGTATGTGTAACCGTCCTAAATCTAGAACATCACCGGTGGGGTCGAGAAAACCCTCTTCTCACCACAATCGGTTTCTTCCCGTGAGCCAACTTCCGGACTAACGCCTACATACCCTGCAGATGTTTCTACAGAACCGCCCTCTGAAGTATTACTCAAAATAGGGGATGCAACGTGTTGAGTAGTTTCGCTATATACAATACTAGGCATTTCTACCACTTTCCGATGAGTACTCTCATCATCTGACACAGATAAAACACCAGGTAAACGCACTTCATTATCAACCGTTACGGGTGAAGCACCGGAAGTATAACTTCTCGAATTCGAACTTGACGAAGTATTAGACACATGCCCAACAAACGTTGGCTGCTCGAAAACACGTTGTTGCCGTGCACGACCTCGCCACCAAATAACTTCATCGTCACAATCATTATCTACCCCTTCTGGGTTCACAATGTTCGGGTGAAACCGAACTTCTCTCAACCTAGCATTTTCTTCAACCCCAACGTTTTCCCTATAGTTACCAGCCGATTTTAACTTGTTGACATGTACAACTTCCGTAATACGTTTCCCGTTTACATTACCCTGTACTCGGTAAGTAGCCTCATTAATTTTCTTTATAACTCGCAAGGGCCCTATCCACGGTTTTACCCATTTCGGAGATTTACCCCTTTTTGCCTTTTTATTAGTACATCCAAACATTGTCACCGATCTTAACATTTTGCACAACAGATTTCATATCATAGTAAAACTTTTGCTTTCCATGACTTATCTAAATTCTCACCTACGGTTTTAAATGCATTTTGCAAATATTCTTTAGTTTCCCTGACAAACGTTGACACGGGTTTTGCAATACACGGCGAGCCTTCACTATTTCAATGGGTAAAGTCACTTCCCTACCAAACACAAGATAGTTCGGCGAAAACTTCGTCGACTCTTGTTCCCCACTACGATAGGCCATAAGTAACTTGGGAAAATGAATATCCCAATCATTCTGTGATTCCTCCACATACATACTAAGCATGTCTGACAAAGTCCTATTCATGCGTTCGACCAGGCCTTTCGGACTGCGGGTAATACGCCGCTGTACGCGTTTTTGTTATACCCAGCATTCTACACATCTCTTGAAATAATTTCGACTCGAAATTAGCTCCTTGGTCCGAATGCAAACTATGTGGAACCCCAAACCTACAAATGAACTCGTCCACCAATTTACCAGCCACCGTTACAGCTTCCTGGTTGGGAATGGCATAGGCCTCTGCCCACTTTGTATAGTAATATTGCACTACCATAATCCACCTGTTTCCCCTATCAGTAACAGGCCATGGTCCAGAAAGATCAACTGCTATACGTTGAAATGGAAAGCACGGGATTTCACTCATCATACCAGCTCGGTTTTTGCGACTAGGTGACTTACGCGATGCACACTGTTTACACGTTAAACACCAAGTTCGAACGTCATTAACCCACCCTGGCCAATAATAACGCTGTTTCAACTTGGACATCATTCGATCAATCCCATTATGTCCACCACCCGCAATATTCTCATGTAACCCGGTTAAAACGGCATTTCTATCGGCTTCCGGTACGATTATTTGTGTATGCCCTGTGTCATCCAAAACCCTGATCAAATATCCATCACGCACTTTCAATGACTCCCATTGCTGACGTAGAACTACAGCCAACTTTGTATTAGGCAACTCATTTTGAAGAGGTTTCACAGCCTTTCTTTCAATCAGTCTATACACAACGGATAATAGTATTATCCGATTGTTGTGATTGACGGAGAGTTGGTACAGTTTCTACCATAGCAATGCCAATACGCGTACACTGCTTATAAGGGATACGCGACATTGCGTCCGCATTCTGGTGTGATTTACCAGCCCTATGGCGAATTTCAAAAGTGTATGATGATAACACTTCAATCCATCTGGCTACCTGTGCCTCCGGATTCTTGAAATTCATCAACCAGGTGAGCGAACCATGATCAGTCCTCACCACGAACTTTCGACCCAAAAGATAATGTTTAACACCATCTACTACAGCCAAAAGTTCCCTACGAGTTACACAGTAGTTTCTTTCCTGTTTTGGATAGTGCGAGACTACCATATGCAATAACTCGCTCTTTACCATCTTGTACTTGACTCAGCACATACCCGATACCCACATCACTAGCGTCAGTGTCTAAAATAAAATCTAGATTAAAATTAGGGTATGCTTAAATCGGGCTAGATGTTAACAATTCCTTAAGTTTTTGAAATGCCGAGATACATTCAGGTGACCACTCAAACTTAACCCCCTTTTCAAGTAACTTGGTAAGTGGCTTAGAAATGGTCGCGAACCCCTCGATAAAACGTCTGTAATAAGACGCTAAACCCAGAAAACTACGCATGTCTGCCACACACTTGGGAACAGGCCAATTCACGACCTTCTCAGTGTTTGCCCGGTTAGTTGAAATATCCTTGTCCGAAATGGTATGTCCCAAATATGACACTTCTTTAAGGGCAAAACCACATTTCGACACTTTCAACTTCAAACCAGCTTCTCTTAAACGATCAAATACCTGGGATAGGCTGTCTAAATGTTTCTTAAACGGGCCACTCGTATAAATAATGCAATCATCTATATAAATCATGCACGTTTGCCCTTGTAAGTCAGCTAAAACACAATCCATTAACCGTTGGAATGTCCCTGGGGCATTACATAAACCAAATGGCATTACATTGAATTCATATATAATCCCCCTGGTATACAAAACGCAGTTTTACCTTTACTTCCTGGGTCCACCTCTACCTGCCAGTACCCTGAGGCCAAATCAAGGGACGAAAACAACGCTGACCCCGATAAATGGTCTAACACATCGTCGATTCGTGGTAAGGGATAAGCGTCCTTTACTGTGACATCATTCAGTCGACGATAATCTACACAAAATCTCGTTGTGCCATCCTTTTTCTTAACCAAGACAATTGGAGAGGCCCACGGAGATTTTCACGGTTGAATTATACCATTATCCAACATATCAGAAACTATTTGCTTCACTTCGTTTTGTTTATGAGACGGTACTCGACGAGGAGATTGTTTAACTGGGTCACTGTCGAGGGTATTATTTTATGATAAACAAGACCTTTAGAAAATACGTCCTGATTTGCCTCTAACAACCTATCCAACTGTTTCCGATCAACATTTAATTCTCCAAATTTGGCAGAACCAAAATTCGGTTTTACGGGATCAATCCCTAAAACAATTTCACATTGTTCTTCTACCTCGACCAAGTTTCCAAAACAACTACCCTTGGGAATTTTCACTTCCGTTTCAGTTAGATTTGCAACCCTAACGGGAATCTGTCGGTTGCGCGGTGTAACTAATACCCTTGCTACAACAATGGTATTGTCCCTTTCAAAAGTATCAATACTTTCGACGCACCCATCCCCACAGAATTCACCATTTAATGCTGCAAAAAACGTCATCTCATATTTAGCGGGAACCACAACAGCCCCTTTGGTAACAATAGGTACCGATATAACCTTTCCCTTACGATGCATTGGCACATTACCCGACATAAGTTTAAGTTTATCGGTCTTCAAGTCCAACGTTGCCCCACATTTGGTAAGGACGTCTGCACCTAAAATAACCCTATAGCCCAAGTCCTTTATGACCACCATGGGCACAACAAGTCGGTTGTTCCCCAAGGTCAGACTAACTTCTACCATCCCCAAATGTTGCAATGAACTTTTCCCCAATCCCACCAAATGCAGATCTAATGGGACTGCAGAAAAACTTCCACCTACGGATTTTAAACACGTCTCGCTTATCGTGATAGCGGCCCCTGTGTCAAACATCATGTCTACCAAGCCACCATTCACCCGTCCTAATACAAAATATTTAGGACAAGAAATATTGGTCCCACTAAAACACGGTGTTGAAAATTGGACCCCGTTTTCAACACTTACTCTTTTGGGTCTTTCGACATACCTTGTTCAGACAGTTTGGGTTTTCTAAGTTTTGGACAAAATCTAACCATATGGTTTGTATTGCCGCAATTCCAACAAGACCTATTTCTCGTCTTTTGCTCGTTTAGGAAGCCATCTTGTTTTTCATCTTTGCGCATGGCTTTAAGTTCTCTCATTTCACGAATTAACTTTAGTATTTTATCTTTTAACTGATCGATTTCGTTATCGCTACCCGCAAGTGATTTAGAGGTCACGGAGGTCACAGATTTGTCTACACTCTCTATCCGCCCTTTCGATCATTTCCCACTCCATCGCAAACGCTACGGCATCGTTTACGGTTTTGAAATGTTTATGACGCATTTGCAAACGCAGAGGCTTTTGCCCTATCTTATCAATGAACTCGGTAACACACAACTGTTCCATTTCTACTACACCCATACCCGGATAAGCCTGTTGTGCTAACCGTCGTAATTTGATCCCAAAATCAATAAAATTTTCACCGGACTGAATCTGACAATGTCTAAAACTCTACATTTGCTAAATGGCCACTCCCTTTCGGGTGAAATCTATCACTCAACGTTCGTGTTAATTCCTCAAAATTATCACTTTTATCGCCACCAATGTCAAAATATAATTTTCGTGCCCTTCCACGCAAACACACGCCTAACAATCTAGGTTATTTTCAACATTGCAACCGTTTAAATCTCCATATAAATCAAACATTTTCAACCACTCGGGCCAATCCTCCGGTTTTTCACCATTGAACGGTTCTGGCCGAAGGCCTGTACCCGGTTGAACCATCGCCACTGAACGCTCGTCTAAACCTCGTCCTAACGATACTTTACGATTACTCGTAATGGGCGTACCCGCATCCATTTCAAAGCAAGGGTTTACTTCTAGTTTAGGGCTAGACATTGCACCTGCTTCGCGTTTTTCGTAAACAAATGAATCGGTACGATCCCTGCCCCGATCTACCGACCAACATTTCAGTACGTACGTATCGTTATCCATATTACTATAATAATTACTATACTAATAATAACTCCCTAACGTGCCGTTCAAATACGAAACTGTTTGACAATGATCACTGCATAAACTATGTAATTACGGACAACCTACCCTACTCACAGCGCCAAATGTAACCGTCCTAAATCTAGAACAACAATAATACCATCAACGAGGACGGAACGGCCACGAGTGAGCGTCAATCTCCCTTCAACCCTCAACAAGTGAATGTTGACAGGAGATGGAAGCTCCCTCACGGGTGCTCATCCACGCAGATTCGAAATTCATCCGGATGCCGTAATTACATGTAATAAAACACAAACACCAATTGAAATAATAATATTTAGTACATAATTATCAAAACACAAAACATAACATATAATCGCAGTGTTCACTGTCGAATGTATTAAATAACAACTACAGTAAATTACGACCACCCCCAGCCCCAATTAACCTAACTCATACAGTTTTACCTACCGACCCAATAAGTTCCCAGCGGAAATCTCCGAACGCTCGTCGCTAACCGCTTTTATTTGTCTCTCACTGCAGTGCAGCCGTCTCCCATTGGCTGGAGATCACTGCCCTCGCAATGCACGTGCGACCGTATAATGCACATAATGAAATGCATTGCAGCCAGTAAAAATAACCCAGACTTTCCACTAGTCTATTTCATTACAGACAATAATAGACTTTCCACTGGTCTGTTACATATGTATCAATGTACAAACTTAGCTTTTCGAGCATGCCACCTCTTCTACTTCGACAGTTTGTCAAAAATCATTTTATAATATATTGGAAAAATCTAATTTTCTGCAGGACAGCACTTTACAGGTGTGTTATATATTCCTGTAGAAAGGTAACACAGATGAAACAGATCGCTCTAGGTGTTGTCTCCCATGATGACACTCTAGATCACTCTTATGCCCAAGTACGTAGTTTGATTTTATTTTCGCGCACGCTGTCCGTTGAAATGTTTATTTAAGGACGCACTCAACACATTTTATGTACGGTTATATGGCGTCGGAAAATATGGTTACGGCAATCTCTGTCCAGGACAATGGGTTAATTGTTAGTGCGAGAGATAGCTAGATAGAGAGAGAGAGAGAGAGAGAGAGAGAGAGAGAGAGAGAGAGAGAGAGAGAGAGAGAGAGAGAGGGGGGGGGGAGGGGGTCAGGCGAGTGGAGAAAGGTTGGACTTCAGAGGAGGGAAGCAGAGAGAAATAGGGGAAGACAAAGAGTGAGTGGAGGGGGGGTGGAAGGAGAGGAAGAGAGAGAGAGAGAGAGAGAGAGAGAGAGAGAGAGAGAGAGAGAGAGAGAGAGAGAGCGAGGGGGGTGGGGATGTATAGCGACCATACACCTACCCACTGAGCTATAGGACGTGCTGAACAACTACGCCGCCGAGGTCGGTGAACATACTGTTGCGCAGGTGTACTCCACCTGTGTAATCATCCGCACAATATTATAGTTAAACTTTGTTTTATTTAACGACACCACTAGAGTCCATTGATTTGTTAATCGTCGGCTATTGGATGTCAAGCAGGTGATAATTCTGACATATAGTCGTAGAGAGGAAACCCGCCACATTTTTCCATTAGTAGGGCAAGGTTTTTTTTTATAGACATCTCCCACAGACAGGCTAGCACATTTCCCGGCTCTTCCTATCCGCATACTGCATACATGGAAAAACACCTTTCATACGCTTAATATAAATATATACTATACTTTTCTTATCCGCGTCTGCCGGACTTTGTGGCGCAGTAGTTAAGCCATTGGACTACAGGCTGGTAGGTACAGGGTTTGTAGGCCGATACCGGCTCCAACCCAGAGCGAGTTCTTAAGGTATCAATGGGTAGGTGTAAGGCCACTACACCCTCTTCTTTCTCACTAAACACTGACAACTAACCCACTGTCCTTAACAGACAGCCAAGCTGAGGTGTGTGCCCAGGACAACGTGCTTAAACCGTAATTGGATATAAGCACAAAAATAAGTTGAAATGAAATATCCGCGTCTGCACGCAAAAAGCGGCATATTTGGAAAACACCCTTTAGTGAGCTTAACTTGTTGATTTTTACTGTAACTATCTCCATTTAGGAGATTGACCCAGAGATGATAACTGTACTGAGGTCTCATTCCCATGACGCCTTTGGTAGGTTTCTGTTCTATTCCTGTTTTACTCTGATAATGGAAAAAAGAAGAAAAGAAAAGAAAAAACCCACCAATTTAATTAAAGCAGATCTTTGTCTCCTAGAAAGACAATATTGTCTTTAACTGTCGATTAACACAATATTATGTACATCCATGTGCAATAGAAAAGCCAGTCACGCAAGTAATCAGACAAGGCAAATTGGCCTTTATTACCACTGCACATTTTGACTGTCACTTACAATTTGTTTATGAGAAGAACAAATCTCGGAGTTCCCCGACTGCCAAGCGTAACCTGGCTGTCTCGTGACGTGTGGCATTTTAAACACGCACAATGAGGTTTTCGGGGCATGATGGTGTGTAAGAATGGAATCAGCGGACTGGGATCGTCTCGGCGAAAGGAGGAAATCACGAAACCAACTCCCATGAGAGACTAGGTTAACATTTGTATTAAAGTACAGTTTCATTCAATCAACCAACCCTTTGATACGTGCTTACATCTCTGGAAGGTTCACGCTCGTACAGTTCCAGTTCACCCACGTCGTATACTAAAAGGAGAGTGTCGTTTTCAATTCAGTATAGACGGCCTCGGTGGCGTCGTGGTTAAGCCATAAGGCTGACAGGTACAGGGTTCACAGCCCGGTACCCGCTCCCACCCAGAGCGAGTTTTAACGACTCAATGGGTTGGTGTACGGCCACTACATCCTCTCTCTCTCTCTCTCTCTCTCTCTCTCTCTCTCTCTCTCTCTCTCTCTCTCTCTCTCTCTCTCTCTCTCTCTCTCTCACTAACTACTAACAATTAACAACTAACCGACTGTCTTGGACAGACAGCCCAGACACCTGAGTTGTGTGCCCAGGACAGCGTGCTTAAACCTTAATTGGATATAAACACAAAAATGAGTTGAAATGAAAACAAATCAGTATACCTGCATGTCGACTTGGTGTCAAATCATATTTAGCAAACATCAAAGCTGCAATTACCTTCTTTCTTTTTTTTTTTTTTTTGGGGGGGGGGGGGGGGGGTGGTATTTATCCATTTAGACTACATCTTTCTATGTATGTGCCTTCCCTTACAATACTACTGTGTTTGTCGTGGCTGATATTTTCAATGTAGGCCACACAAAAATACAGTACTAACCATTATGAAGGTCTGAGGGTAAAGATGCTTTCTGGCGTGATTAATCGGTAGTGTACTGTATTATCTCGGCAGCGAGATGAAAAAAGGATCAAAGCAGTTCATACAATGATAGCGCAACACGATATGTTGCACTGGAAAACAATGTCTATAAGAGAGAGGCGAGATGGCAGTTGTAATGATGTTTATGCCTGCAAACCGCATTTTGGAAGATTTTGCTTATTTTATGTAAATTGGCTAATCCTGTCATGACCAGATGCCAGAAAATGTGATGAAATCTGTAACTTTGTTAGTGCTATAAATCAATTGAAATTTAGGGCATGTTTCTTAGCTGGACCCATCATTGTTTGCTTAAATTACAAAATTACCTCAAGATGTCAATACATTCGTTAAAATTAATTTCCAGATGCTGAAGTATTCAGAAAAGCTACAGAAACACCATTAAGCAATAGCTGGTGTTAATCGATTTTCGTTTCCGAATTTTAAAAGTTAAAACGGTTATTTATTGTATACCGCGAACCGTCTAAAAGGTGGCTAGCGCTGTTTCTTCATGGTGTGAAAAGCTATTCTGAAGGTGATTAGATTTGCTTCTAAAGGCGTAACCAAATTTGAATAATTGTATTTCGTGGGAAAAAAAAACATCGTGCACAAACCTAATATAATTGAAAGGCAATTTTTAAAACGAGTATTCATCTAAATGCAAGTGGGTTTAAGTGTCTTCCGTCCTGCGTGTTAAGTGCCAAGAGAAACGTTGCATTGCTATTTGGGACAGCAATGTTCCATAAAATTAACACCCTGTTCCCTTGCAAGGTTTGTATTTAGAAAAAATGCATAATACATGCTTAATCTCGCATTGTGTATGTTGGTCATAAGATGATTGTCAAGACCTTCCTTTCATCACTGATCTCTGAAGTGTTGTGTCGAAATTTGTAAACTGCAACCATCACGTTATCTTGGTTCCATTACTCCAGGAGGAAAATGTTCACATAACGTATAGACAAGGACTCAGTGTAACAGCCACTACATAGGCGATTTGTCACTTCGTGATGCTTTGGAGATGCCCGTGGAACAAATTGTTCAGGTCTGCACTTAACCCACCCCACCCCAAATGGAATATAATTTGCATCTATTGGTGCTGCCAAAGCTCCAACTATGCTTGACGGCAGTAAATTACCCAGCAAAAAAGCATTGCCGACAAAGCAGCTTGGAGTGACAAACTAACGGTGTTGTTATCATCTATTTGTACAAAATGTAGCTGGTCATGTATCCTTGACTACGTGTGTGCAGTACATAAGATTGTGATCTGTATTTCATTTTGTCACGCCGTACACTGGTTAGAATGAAGTAGCACTGAGCTACCACCAGCCGACGTAGCACTGAGCTACGTCCCACCTTACACTGTTATAATAAGATACCTAATCCAGTCGCAAACTGGTTGGAATAAGGTATTCATTGCACTGCATCCCACTGTACTTTGTTTAGAATGAGGTACTACTGAGCTACATCATGTCTCACATTGGTTTGAATGAGGTACTGTTGAGCTACGTCCAACCATACACTGTTTATAGCAATGTACTGTTGAGCTACGTCCAACCATACACTGTTTACAGCGAGGTACTGTTGAGCTACGTCCAACCATACACTGTTTACAGCAAGGTACTGTTGAGCTACGTCCAACCATACACTGTTTACAGTGAGGTACTGTTGAGCTACGTCCAACCATACACTGTTTACAGTGAGGTACTGTTGGGTTACGTCCATCCATACACTGTTTACAGCGAGGTACTGTTGAGCTACGTCCAGCCATACACTGTTTACAGTAAAGTACTGTTGGGCTACGTCCATCCATACACCGTTTACAGTAAGGTACTGTTGAGCTACGTCCAACCATACACTGTTTACAGCAAGGTACTGTTGGGCTACATCCATCCATACACTGTTTACAGTAAGGTACTGTTGGGCTACGTCCACCCATACACTGTTTACAGTGAGATACTGTTGAGCTACGTCCAACCATACACTGTTTACAGCAGGTACTGTTGGGCTACGTCCATCCATACACTGTTTACAGTGAGATACTGTTGGGCTACGTCCATCCATACACTGTTTACAGTGAGGTACTGTTGAGCTACGTCCAACCGTACACTGTTTACATTAAGGTACTGTTGGGCTACGTCCATCCATACACTGTTTACATTAAGGTACTGTTGGGCTACGTCCATCCATACACTGTTTACATTAAGGTACTGTTGAGCTACGTCCAACCATACACTGTTTATAGCAAGATACTGTTGGGCTACGTCCATCCATACACTGTTTACAGCAAGGTACTGCTGAGCTACATCCAACCGTACACTGTTTACATTAAGGTACTGTTGGGCTACGTCCATCCATACACTGTTTACAGTAAGGTACTGTTGGGCTACGTCCATCCATACACTGTTTACATTGAGGTACTGTTGGGCTACGTCCAACCATACACTGTTTGCAGCGAGGTACTGTTGAGCTACGTCCAAACATACACTGTTTACAGCGAGGTACTGTTGAGCTACGTCCAACCATACACTGTTTACAGCAAGATACTGTTGGGCTACGTCCATCTATACACTGTTTACAGCAAGGTACTGCTGAGCTACGTCCAACCGTACACTGTTTACATTAAGGTACTGTTGGGCTACGTCCATCCATACACTGTTTACAGTAAGGTACTGTTGGGCTACGTCCATCCATACACTGTTTACAGTAAGGTACTGTTGGGCTACGTCCATCCATACACTGTTTACAGCAATGTACTGTTGAGCTACGTCCAACCATACACTGTTTACAGTGAGGTACTGTTGGGCTACGTCCAACCATACACTGTTTACAGCGAGGTACTGTTGAGCTACGTCCATCCATACACTGTTTACAGTAAGGTACTGTTGAGCTACGTCCAGACATGCACTGTTTACAGCGAGGTACTGTTGAGCTACGTCCAACCATACACTGTTTACAGCGAGGTACTGTTGATCTACGTCCAACCATACACTGTTTACAGCAAGGTACTGTTGAGCTACATCACGCTACACACTGGTTAGAATGATGTAGTTTTTCTATTTATTTAACAGTACAGAAATACATTGTTTATCTATAGTCTGTCCTATCATCCCACACAAAATTTAAATAATTTCAGTTTGGTTTGACGTCAGAAGAAAAGTAAAAGTGTTGTGGAAATAACAAAAATATACTATTTTTTGTGTGCAATTTAGAAAACAATCGGCTCATAAATAAATAACTTGTAGCAAATTTCATAATGTGATAAAAAGCGTTTCCTTTGGGCCGGACTATAAATGTTGTATTATATTTTATTCATAATTCGGGTATTTTAGAAAATTATTACTTGAGTTGGGATGAAATGCATGCAGCCGATTTTATTTTGTGTGTGACTTATCTGTTTAATTTCGCCGTTAGATAACACCGAGTGCTTTCAAACCGTATTTGAAATTCTGAAATCGAGCTTTTTTTGCATCGTAACGAATTGTAATGAAACGGACACGAGTGCTAGTCTTCTAAATTCATCTTTTGAACATATCCATAAAAGGCACAGTTCACAGGATTAATGGAAATGCTGGCATATGGGGATTGTTATCAGATGGGCGGGGGAGGGAGGTGTCTGAATCTGACACGGGATCGTTTGGGATTTCATGGGAAATACTTAACAGCACCTGGTCCCGTGCTTCTAAATCTAGAGTCTGAGACTTTAACGCTATAGCAACGCCAAAGAGATTGGATATATGTGACGCCATTAGATATTTCAGTCTATAGTCCGTCCCACACGGAACGCTTTTTCCATACTATATAATTTACTAGAAGATATTTATTTCTCAGCCGATGAATTTGTAAATTGCACACAAAAATAGTATATGTTTGTCATGTCCACAACACTGCTACTTTTCTTCTTACATCAAACCAAACTTCTTCTTTTTTAAATGTTTACAGAATGATGGGACGGACTACACACTTAAAGGTTAACTTTATAATAAAATATCGAATAATGGTTTAAATCTCTTTAAATCTCTTTTACCGTATACTTTGTACTCCCAATAACGAGTAAAATGTTTCATAACTACTTTTGTTTTCACGTAAGAGCTGCAATGCGTCTTACAAAACACCTACGCTAAACGTTTTGTAATGGGTTTAGTCAGTACTCTATGCACACATAGAAATTATTTCACTATTCCAGAGAGAACCACAGAGTTAACTCTTAGTCTTTTTTTTTTTTTTATCCAAAAAGCAAAAAACATTATACAACTGAAATAGAATGTATTGGAAATAAAAACATAACTAATGTTATCTGCTAATATGTGACAATAATGTGGCAAACATATTTTTGTATCTGGTTTTAAGTTTATTTTATTATAAAGTTAAAGTGACATTCCTGAGTTTGCTTCATTGTAAGATGTTTCCGACTAATAAAATATTTCTACGATTAAACTTACATATTAAATATATTTTCTTGTTTAGAATATCATTGTCTGTATATTCAATGTGTTTCTGATCGTCTAAATATTTGTAAGAAGCCCAAACTGGATTTTGTCTTCAAATAATTTCGTACGTACGAAAAAAACTATATTTAGGAAATAAGATGAAATTTAACCGTGTGCAAATATTTGAACATCAGAAACACGTTTAATATACAGCCACTAATATTTGATGCAGAAATAATATATTTGATATGTAATTACAATCGTTAAAAAGTCTCTGTTAGTCGATAACATCTTAAAAAGTGCAGCAAACTCGGGAATGTCCCTTTAACCTTCAAACCTTTATACGCACGGACCCAGACCAGACTATTTGAGATCAATGTTGCAGGCGCTAAGACTACCACTCCAACAGCTGCACCGTATTATGTACAATATCTCGAATAATCCAGTTTACAAGATGCATCCATTGATTAGTGCACTTGGTGTCTTGTTAACCATAAGCGCTTTTGTTCAGAATCCAACATGTACTATTCCACTTTATCTGATGTATTGTTAAATATGAAAGCCCTGCCAGCAATAATTAGTCTCCTCCAGAACATAATGAGATGTTGCATATTAAGTTATATCAAGATGTTAGATTAAACTCGCCGTATATAATAAAATATGTATTACTCTATATGATGTAGTGTTAAATATGAATGCCCTGACGTAATAATTAGCTATAGTCTCACCCAGAACATAATGTATGTTGCGTATCAAGTTCAATCAAGATGTTAGATTAAACTCGGCGAATGTAATGACATTGTGTATAAGAGCCATGTAACTTTTTTTTATTCTTTTCCATTTATCTCCAAAAATTGTCGACCGTAGGAACAACCTCTAGACAATTCCAATTGATATGATTTGTTTTTCTGTTACAGCACAGCCTGATAAAACCCATGCCCGATTTGTACAATAACCTTCATTATCACGTGTTTGTGTTTAATTGTTTTCCCTACACCAAATGTACGCAGCCAGTATAGCTACGAATGTGTTAACCGTTAATAGGAGTAATCAATGATCGCTTACATAAATAATGAACATAGATTTCAATAACAACACAGTATTTAAAGGATAACTAATGAGAAAGCGCCGATTCGTTGCAAAGCATTCAACGAAGAGTTAAACCCTGGGTTCAATGTTGGCCGCGAATCAACAGTTTCCAGATAATTATCCGACATGGATATGGTACGCAGTAGTGAAATTCAATTTTCTGAACTCACTTACCCCATGCCATTGGCTTCACTGTATGAGTCTGCGTGTGAATGTATGTAACAGGTTTTACTGGATCAGCCTAGCTGTGATGGACAAAATATCGACGTGCACATAATTGTATTTGACAGGGACTTTTTTTAACATGTATGAACATATGTATATGTATGAATGCTGGGTGGAGATAATACAACACGAGTCGCCGTTAGATAACACCGAGTGCTTTCAAACCGTATTTAAATTCTGAAATCGAGCTTTTTTTAAATTAACGAATTGTAATGAAACGGACACGGGTGTAGTCTTCTTCATCTTTTGAACATATCCACAAAAGGCACAGTCCACAGGATTAATGGAAATGCTGGCATATGGGGATTGTTATCAGATGGGCGGGGGAGGGAGGTGTCTGAATCTGACACGGGATCGTTTGGGATTTCATGGGAAATACTTAACAACACCTGGTCCCGTGCTTCTAAATCTAGAGTCTGCGACTTTAACGCTATAGCAACGCCAAAGAGATTGGATGTATGTGACGCCATTAGAGATTTCAGTCTATAATCCGTCCCACAAGGAACGCATTTTTTCATACTATGTAATTTACTAGAAGTTATTTATTTCTCAGCCTATGGATTTGTAAATTGCACACAAAAATAGTATATGTTTGTTATGTCCACAACACTGCTACTTTTCTTCTTACATCAAACCAAACTTCTTCTGGTTTTTTAAATGTTTACAGAATGATGGAACGGACTACACACTTAAAGGTAAACTTTATAATAAAATATCGAACAATGGTTTAAATCTCTTTAAATCTCTTTTACTGTATACTTTGTACTCCCAATAACGAGTAAAATGTTTCATAACTACTTTTGTTTTCACGTAAGAGCTGCAATGCGTCTTACAAAACACCTACGCTAAACGTTTTGTAATGGGTTTAGTCAGTACTCTATGCGCAAATCATAGAAATTACTTCATAATTCCAGAGAGAACCACAGAGTTAACTCTTGGTCTTTGTTTTTTCTTTTATCTAAAAAGCAATTTTAATACAGGATTTTCAACAACAAAAAATTATACAACTGAAATAGAATGTATTGGAAATAAAAACATAACTAATGTTATCTGCTAATATGTGACAATAATGTGGCAAAAATATTTTTGTATCTGCTTTTAAGTTTACTTTATTATAAAGTTAAAGTGACATTCCTCAGTTTGCTTCATTGTAAGATGTTTCCGACTAATAAAATATTTCTACGATTAAACTTACATATTAAATATATTTTCTTGTTTAGAATATCATTGTCTGTATATTCAATGTGTTTCTGATCGTCTAAATATTTGTAAGAAGCCCAAACTGGATTTTGTCTTCAAATAATTTCGTACGTACGAAAAAAACTATATTTAGGAAATAAGATGAAATTTAACCGTGTGCAAATATTTGAACATCAGAAACACGTTTAATATACAGCCACTAATATTTGATGCAGAAATAATATATTTGATATGTAATTACAATCGTTAAAAAGTCTCTGTTAGTCGATAACATCTTAAAAAGTGCAGCAAACTCGGGAATGTCCCTTTAACCTTCAAACCTTTATACGCACGGACCCAGACCAGACTATTTGAGATCAATGTTGCAGGCGCTAAGACTACCACTCCAACAGCTGCACCGTATTATGTACAATATCTCGAATAATCCAGTTTACAAGATGCATCCATTGATTAGTGCACTTGGTGTCTTGTTAACCATAAGCGCTTTTGTTCAGAATCCAACATGTACTATTCCACTTTATCTGATGTATTGTTAAATATGAAAGCCCTGCCAGCAATAATTAGTCTCCTCCAGAACATAATGAGATGTTGCATATTAAGTTATATCAAGATGTTAGATTAAACTCGCCGTATATAATAAAATATGTATTACTCTATATGATGTAGTGTTAAATATGAATGCCCTGACGTAATAATTAGCTATAGTCTCACCCAGAACATAATGTATGTTGCGTATCAAGTTCAATCAAGATGTTAGATTAAACTCGGCGAATGTAATGACATTGTGTATAAGAGCCATGTAACTTTTTTTTATTCTTTTCCATTTATCTCCAAAAATTGTCGACCGTAGGAACAACCTCTAGACAATTCCAATTGATATGATTTGTTTTTCTGTTACAGCACAGCCTGATAAAACCCATGCCCGATTTGTACAATAACCTTCATTATCACGTGTTTGTGTTTAATTGTTTTCCCTACACCAAATGTACGCAGCCAGTATAGCTACGAATGTGTTAACCGTTAATAGGAGTAATCAATGATCGCTTACATAAATAATGAACATAGATTTCAATAACAACACAGTATTTAAAGGATAACTAATGAGAAAGCGCCGATTCGTTGCAAAGCATTCAACGAAGAGTTAAACCCTGGGTTCAATGTTGGCCGCGAATCAACAGTTTCCAGATAATTATCCGACATGGATATGGTACGCAGTAGTGAAATTCAATTTTCTGAACTCACTTACCCCATGCCATTGGCTTCACTGTATGAGTCTGCGTGTGAATGTATGTAACAGGTTTTACTGGATCAGCCTAGCTGTGATGGACAAAATATCGACGTGCACATAATTGTATTTGACAGGGACTTTTTGTGATATGTATGAACATATGTATATGTATTTCAAAATGTTCATCTAACGAATGGTCAGGTAGATTGAAGTGACTGGCGAAGAGGGGTGTCAACTTCATGCCGAATATCATACTTGTGACAAACTGCTCTAATTCTCATTTGGTTTTGCGTTTGTCCTACGTACTGGTTTTTTTTTTAACATAAATTACAGGTGATTAGATATATTACATTTTTCGAATCACAGTTCATGTCTGTCCGAATTTGATATTCAATTTTGGTCCGTTGACTTTTGAAAGTCGACTGCGTTTTAAATACGTTGTGAAGTCTACACCTGGTTTTGACACAAGTAGTAGAGGAGCCAGTGCTTATTTGAGGTGATTGGTTATGCTGATATTTGTATAGTTTATAGTCTTCAGTTGCCCTAAGGGGATTTTCTAATTCTCGAACAGTTTTAGATTTAATTTTTCTTAAAACCCTTTTTGAATATCCTCTAGGTTTTAAAGCACTAAACAAGAGTGAACAAGCCTCATTGAAATTATGTTTGTTACTAGAATGTCTGTGAAATCTAATAATCTGAGATTTAACAATGCCTTTAAAGGTGTGGCGTGGGTGAAAAGACTTGCAGTGGAGAAGTTGGTGTGTGTCTGTGGGTTTGAAAAACATTTGTAGTCTAGGTATCCTGATGTTTCAAAGTGTGTACCTTTATAAATTGTTACATCCAAAACGTCAGCTGATTTATCTAATATGGTGGCCTTAAGTTTGATATTGTCATCCTGTTGAGTTAATAGCTCAAAAAAGTTCCAAAATTCTTTTTTAGAATGTGGCCACATGATAAGTATATCATCGAGATATCTGAGGTACAAAAGAGGTGTTTTACTTGATTTCTTTAAAGCAGCCTCTTCCCATTCGGCGACATAGATAGATGCAAAATTTGGACTAAAACGTTTGCCCATAGCACAACCACACACTTGCTGATACATTTCTCCATCAAACTCAAAATCATTTCCTTTTAGGCTTAATTCTAACAGCTCAATAATGTTTTGGATCTGGGTACTTATCAAATGCTCTCTTAACTGAATCAATGCCTGCATCAATACCTATATTGGTAAACATGGAGTCAATATCAAGCGTAACCAAAAATGAATCTTTTGGGATTTTGGTTTTTGATAATTGTGATAGAAGATTTTTAGTGTTTTTCACAAAACTTTCATGTCTATTTGCAATTGGTTTTAAGTGAAAGTCTGTGTATTCTGAAATACTGTACGATTCTGTTCCACAGTCTGAAATGATTGGACGACTGGGTGGTGTGTTAATATCGGTCCATGTATCGACTGGCTTGTGGATTTTTGGAAGTAGATAAAATTTCCAGGTTTGTCATTGTGACCTGGCTTCTAAATATTTTACTTTTTTTTTATATTAATACGTCCCTGATCTTTTAGACATTGAATAATTGCATTGAACTTTTTACATTTCTCAAGCCAAATAGTTTTGTCCAATGTTTTGTAGTACTTTGAATTATTAAGCTCTCTATGGGTTCCCGGATATAGTTCTCCCTTGATAGAATGACAGTGGCTGACCCTTTATCTGCAGGTTTTATAAAAAAAATTGCAGTTTTTGCGTAGTTTGGTAAGAGCACGACGTTCCATAACAGAAAGATTTTGCTGATTTGTGTAAACTGTCATATCACCCACTTTTTCCACTATCCTTTTATGAGCTTTTCCGTGAATGGGAATTTTTTCTCCAGTTGAATGCCGAAAATAGTCGGCCAGTTTCTTTTGTGGTCAAAAATTGCTGTATCCATTACACCATTGTCAAGTTTAGCCCCTAAGCTTGTTTTTGGTTGGGGGTGGGAACAAAATTCAGACCCCTGGCCAGTAATGATTTTTTAGCGGATGTTAGAAAGTTAGCGTCACCAGTTAGGTTAACAATGTTAGTTCCTAGTCCTAAATCAGGGTGGACATTATCCTTTCCCGGCCTTAGTTTAAATTTAAGTACCTCATCCAACTGCGATAAAGTTTATTTCTGTCCAGTGAATGTTGTCCTGCCCAACCTCAAAATCACACGCGTGAAGCACAGCTATAAGTTTGATGCCCCTCATTGTTTTTGCAGCCACATTTATTTAGATGAAGCAGTTTTTTTGACTAGCCAAAAGTCTGTCCGAAAAGTTAAACTCAATAAAAAGTAGTTTTGACCTAGGGAAACGTTTCCTGATCGAGGTTATCATGTTTCGCAACTGATTTATTGCACTAGTTGGATTTTGATATTTTGAGTTTATACCAATGTTAAGAACAATGGTTTTGGGTTGAGACTTGCCCTTATATTTTGAGAACATGGTCCGAAAGTGATTAAAAATGGTGCCTGAGTAACATTCTACTTGCACCTCGGGATGCTTCTCCAAATTAATTCTGGTGAGGTTTGATGAACCAAAAAGAAGAGTTTTTTTCTTACTTTCAGGAAGGCGCCATTGAGATTTGTCCGAAAGGTTGTGCCGAAATTGATAGAATTTTGTTTGTTGAAATTTTTTAGACTAGAATCGGTTAATTTTGTTTTGTAGTTATTTCTTCCCGACTTGATAGCGGTAAATTGAGCACGATCGAAGTCTAAGTTTTTAGATGACATGGCCGAAATAATCTTAGACTTCAGTAGTTTTAGAGTTAGCATAATGCTTAATCAACACGTCCATGGTTTGATTAGCCCAATTTTGATTTGTCAAGTTCAAGTCGAATGCAGTATCTAAATTCGGACGTGCTGGTTTGATGTAGGAGTTAAGCTCCTTCACCTTCTTTGCTAGCGATTTTGGGAGGGTCGAATTGACTAGATTCTCATCAAGTAACCCAATGTGGTGGATACACTGCATCACACCGTACAGCCTTGTTAACCATAAGCGCTTTTGTTCAGAATCTAACATGTACTGGCTGCAAGGGTCCTGAGTAATATTTACACTATTCCATTTTATCTGATGTATTGTTAAATATGAAAGCCTTGCTAGCAATAATTAGTCTCCTCCAGAACACAATGAGTTGTTGCATATTAAGTTCTATCAAGATGTTAGATTAAACTCGCAGTATATAATAAAGTATGCATGGCTCTATATGATGCAGTGTTAAATATGAATGCCCTGGCGCAATAAGTATCTATAGTCTCACCTAGAACATAATGTGCTGTTGCATATCAAGTTCTATCAAGATTACGAATGTAATGACATTGTGTATAAGAGCCATGTAACTTTTTTTCTGATTCTCTTTCATTTATCTCCAAACATTGTCGACCATAGGAACAACCTCTAGATAATTCCAACTGATATGATTTGTTTTTCTGATACAGCACAGCCTGATAAAATCCATGCTCGATTTGTACAATAACCTTCATTATCATGTGTTTGTGTTTTCCCTACTTTTTTCCCTACACCAAATATACGCAGCCAGTATAGCTACGAAAGGTTTTTTTTAACATATACGTATACATACATATATATATATATATATATATATATATATATATATATATATATATATATATATCCTATTAACTTACCCATGATATCCATGTCATAAACCCATGTGATAATTTACTTTAATAACTCGGTTAATAATAGTATGCAAATTTGCAAGGTCTCTAGGTAATGTATTGCTGTGGATGGGTCATTTGCTTACAAGCCAACAAGACCGGTGTACATGAGCGTAACGTTTTCAAAGATTTGTGTAAAATGCGTGACGTTAAACTAATTTGTGCTAATCGTGATGACGTCATATTACCGATGGCTGCGACTTTAGTATTGTGGTTTACTAAAAATTGAATTAAAATGTTATTTTAGAAGTGTTATAGGATAAATAGAATTCGCTACTCGTGTTTTTTTAATATGTAAAATATCAACCTCGTCTAGTTAATCGGTATTTGTCTCGGCAGTGCCTCGACAAATACCGATTAACATAGACTCGTGCCGAATCCTCTCTCTCTCTCTCTCTCTCTCTCTCTCTCTCTCTCTCTCTCTCTCTCTCTCTCTCTCTCTCTCTCTCTCTCTCTCTCTCTCTCTCTCTCTCTCTTTTTATTCCTAATATATAATAATGACAATACCAAAACACACGAAGGTAATAATCTCTTTATCATATAATCTCAAGCTCAATGTAACGTTTTTTTGTTTTGTTTTTGTAAACTTTACACGCAACTTTAATTCCAGTCTTTCATTACTAGATATTCAAATGACGTAAGATTATTTGGCGCGGTGTGTTTTTAATTGGAAATGACGTCAAACTCGAATGACGTCATTTTTTATGTTCTTACATCAAACTAAACTACTGCAAAACGTTTTTAGTTTTCTGACTGTGAAAGCATACGTCAATTATGGAGTGTCACCCTAGTGCATTTGCTTAAATGTCAATAAACTAAGTGCCGTGACCGATTAATTTACACCTAATTTGCAAAGTTATCAAATTCTTAAAGTTTGTGATCTGAAAAATATCACACACTTTGATTGCACTGAAAATATAAGAAAAATTTCTTGTATCATTAAACCTTTTAGGGTTTTTTCTTTCTCTACATCCAACATAAATCATTTTATCTGCTTCTCAATAATGTATCTGGACATGTCCATTTTGTAGCATACGATCGAGCTGTCATCAGAGCACTAGCTCGTTGTCAAATAACTCACTGCTGGCCACTTTCGGGAACAGAAGACCGGTTGTGTATTAGTAGCGACCCCAACGGTAGAAAGCCATAAACAGAACGAGTGCAGTTGCTTTCACAGGTGCTCGTCGGTAATAAACGGATGCAGGCGCAGAGATCAGCATAGTATAAGTACTATAAGTGATAAAAGTGAAGAAGTGGATTTACGCTGAATACATTGAACATACACACGACACTAGGAGTAATATATTTTAGAGATGTGGCGTTCATTCGAAAGTGTAATCGTAGACCTAACGATTCCACATGAAGAGCGGTGCAAGACGTTTCATGAATTTGCAAGAGGCTAGTTGGCAAAGGCTAGTATTGGACATTTTAAAATAATGACTTAAAGGCGCAGAACCTAGATTCAACTCATAAAAATGGACACTAAGTTTAGATAATCTACAAACTTGTACCACACTTACAACAGAGTAACACAAGAGTCTGTGACGTTAAAACCGGAAAATATCTTTAAAACATAGCCTAGAAATCGAATCAATAACGACTAAAAATATGAAAAATGCATTTTGTAATATTAGAAACAACAGGATGACCAGAAACTCTTCAGTTCTCCGGAAATGGATAATTTAAAAAATAAAATTAAAGTAATTTTTGATTTCAGTTATCACAAACGGCTCTAATAGTGAACAATATGATGTAGTGTTTAAAAACTAGGGTGTGTCCCATTAATAATTTACGTTATAGTAACAAAAGCCATATTTGGTATCGAAAAACAAAGGGGTACCTCCTTTTAAGATTGAAAAGAGAAGGAAGAAAATGGTTTATTTAACGACGCACTCAACACATTTTATTTACGGTTGTATATGTAAAGACAATGTCGTGAAGCTCTGCCGAGTGACATTCGCTGTTCGACTTGTGCAGGATACAGCCGATATCTTACCTCAGTTACTTTATTTATCTTGCAATCCTATAAACATGTAATATGACAATAAATGAAATGAACCGTTTTAGTTCCAGAATAGTATTGATCCATCAAAACAAAGATAGTTCTTAAATAACAACAATTTATTTCTTATTTAAACAAAATCATTAAATGGACAGACCCTAGCATATGTTTCACTATTAGAGTCTTTTATGACAACTGAAACAAAAAAATTAGTTATATTTTATTGTTTAGATTATCCATTTCCGTAGGGCCGAAGTGTTTCTGGTCATCCTGTTGTTTCTAATATTACAAAATGCATAACTGGAAGAGAGAGAGAGAGAGAGAGAGAGAGAGAGAGAGAGAGAGAGAGAGAGAGAGAGAGAGAGAGAGGGGTATTACCCTCGTGTTTTTCGGTATCGTCAATATCATATATTATGAATAAAATACATTATTTTTATTTTTAATATATGAAATCAACGATACCGAAAAACACGAGGGTAATCATGTCTGTATCATATAATCTCAAGCATAATACAGTGTGTTTTTGTAAAATGTATACACAACTTTAATTCCAGTCAGCCATTACCCGATATTTAAATGACGTAAGAATATGTGACGCGGTGTCTTTGTGAATGGAAATGACGTCAAACTCGAATGACGTCATTTTAGATGTCTATACATAAGAATAAACTTGTGCTTAACGTTTTATGTTTTCTGAACGTTGAACAGCTTTTAGTGTAAAGTTGCTATTGAAATGTTTTTGTTTGATGACTGTGAATGCATACGTCAGTTATGTAGTGTCACCGTTGTACGTTTGATTAGATGTCAATAAACGCAGTGACGTGACCTCGATTAATTTACATTTAACTTGCAAAGTTATCAAATTCTGAAAATATTTGATCTGAAAAAAATATCACATGCTTTGATTACACTGGACATGCTAGCTAATATTATATAAGGGAGAAAGTTATTTAAGTAGTATAGAAGTAACGTTATGCACATTTTAGAACCAGAGCAGTCGGTTGAATGGCTATTCTTATTTTGCTGATGTTTTAATACTGTACCTAATCCAGTAAATTAGAAGCAATAACGGACAGATCTTCTTAATTTGTTTCTGTAAAATGTATGGACGCAATTTGTATTCGTGAAACAAACATCCACGTCCTTTGAACGCGTTGATGTATGTGTTTTGAAAAGGTGAACTCACTTAGTGTGTGGATAAGGCTATTGTCCCGAACCAGTTAGCGCAAACAACTTGAAACGTGTGGGGCTTCTTAACTCCCTCGGAAAAAAAAAATATATATAAAAATCAATACCATTATAACCCATGCACAGGATATGGTTTGACTAAAATCTCGTGATACACCAACGCACCGGTAGGAAGGAAAAACTACCTTCATTCAAGGTGAATTAAATGTATGTTGTAGAAATCAAATCTGGTGGAAGCTTAGCGTGATTGCCAGGGTGTGGCATCGATTGGAGCAGCCACCACCTCTAGACAGCGTATGTCCCGTATTATAAGAGCAGTAGTTCGTGCCATGTGCATGGGATCAATGGCCAATACACGAAGCCTGTTATTTCCCATCGTTTATTTGCCCATTGATCCCGAGGCATACGGGGAACAAACACGTCGATTTCAACTGTTAGCCAATAAGCTGTTCACTTTAAATAATTAATCACATGGGCTATTGATATACCACGGGCTAACTTGTCGTGCATATTGCACGTTGAACTACGACTTCTGTTGGAGAGAAACAAAACATCATTGGTGTTAAATATTTAAGTGTTCGTGTCAGACTCCAGTGCAATGAATATTGGATTGAAGTGACTGTCGTAATAGAACAATCACTGCACAAATGTTGTGCGATGCAACCCACTCATCTATAATGACCACGTGTTAGCGTATGCAGGAATTCTAGGGAAGAGGGTACAATTTGAAAAGGTCCACCTTTCGCACGCCAAGGTAAACTGACGTGTATGGCAATCTTCTCCCTGAAACAACCGACCAACATGGATACTCTTTAAAAAAAGAAACGCGTCCTGTGCATTCGTTAGTCACAACACAAGATTTTGGGGACTCTTCTAAGTTCGTAGAATGCGTACCTGTTATGTACCATTATGTGGGTAACATTGCTACTATTAAACAATTTGAAATTGGTTGAGTTCACAAACTACAGAAAAAGCCATAATCCTTTGTAGACCTGACGTGATACAGACTCTTTGTGGATTCAGCCATGGCGTCAATGTAGCCAATTAAATCTCAATCAGATAGTAAATCCGACCACTGTATTTATATCATTTATATTTCAATAGTGTTCAGCAAACACTCCTGCCCATCTTGTAGAAATCATTTTCCAATGGCTACCCCATCAGATGGGAGAACAATGAGGAAGGTGAAACGGATAACAGATATCGCAGCCCCGAAATTCAGTACCTAGGATTCACCGAGTGTCTTTCATTCCTTTGTTAATTTTATCTTGACTTTTGTGTGCATATATCCTACTAGGGTGCATTTATGCTGTGCTGGACCCATAATACTTCAATGAAAATGGGTCGGTGTAGTGCAATGCAGTGTTGCAGTTATTATTTTATTGTAAGAACACCTGCACATGTAATTCTCTATACGCATACATCATAAGCAGTGAACCAAAAACAGCTGCTTGTAATTTTGCTTCTTGTTGGGTTTTTTTTTTTATAGTTTATTATGATGCTATTTTAGTATTTTATTTTTAACAAGGTGAGGGGGTTGCTTGTTAGCTACGGGGCCGATGGTGACTCTCGAGGTCCGTTTTAATAATGTAAAATGTATGTTAGAAATAGCACTGCTTTGGAAACGAAGCACACGAAGGAAGGCATCTGTGCACGCTTGTGAAATCGAAGACGCATTATCCTAATATGGAAGCCTGTGGTATATTTCGCTGTTTTTTTTTGTTGCAAAAAGTGCTGATTACTAGTAATTAATCTATCGTGTGTGTGTGTGTGTGTGTGTGTGTGTGTGTGTGTGTGTGTGTGTGTGTGTATATATATATATATATGTATATATATTGTGACGGAACATGCTCTTATCTTTTCGCCTGTGGCGATGTTAATTGTTTTAGAGGGTTGTGTGCAGCTTGGTTACGTAATACCCCCGTGCGAGGGTGGTAGTCCTGCGTCCTAATATGCACTTAGATCAGGTGTGGAGGCCATGTGGAGAGTGGTTACGTAATACCGCCGCGCGACCATGGTATCTCTCGCGAACTAGCCGACGACCAGTCTAGGCTTGTAAGGAAATATACCGTCTCTGGGATTTGTGGAACTATCACATGATAGGTGAGGTACCGCGTTGTGCCCCCAGGCGATATTCGCTGTCTCTGAGATTTTTGAATAAATAGATAGGATTTTAGAGATATCGGGGAGAAACATTGGAATTATTCAGGGGAACGGACGTGGTCCAACTGGACGACTTATATTAGTTCAGACCGGACTTGGTAAATATATATTTCTGCTCTGTTGTATAACCTTGATGTGATTGATGTGACTTTAAATATTTTAATACTTTATTGTACCAATATTCTTTAGACAGTGTCTCCGGTAATCTGACGAAGTAAATTGTAGGCTTCACTGTTCTAATATCTTTATACGAGTATTTGGTAAGATAAAGCTTAGCCGGTCATTCCTGAGGACCTAGGTAAACTGTAGGTTATTGTCTTTATTGTGATATGTACCAGTATTAATCCTGTATTACAAGGTTAGTGAATGAGTATTTAAGGGTTAATTAAAAATTAACCAGTTAGGAATAGAGTTGTAATTCCTTTTTTTAATTAAGTTCCCCTGGCAGCGTTTCTCAATTATCACACGTGTGTGTGTTGTATCACGGTGAAGTGATTAGAATATTGTGTAAACTAGACACCTAGTGATTAACTAATTAAGTGATTAGCTCTGGGTTGTTATTATATTGTTGTTGTTAATTAACTACTGCGGCAAGTACATTTGTCAGCGTAGTGTTAATACAGATTCCAAAGTGTATTGTGTTTTGTTGTGTTTTCTAGTGAACTAAACGTGCTATATATATATATATATATATATATATATATATATATATATATATATATATATATATATATATATATATATATCAGATCTTATCTCTGATTATACCTAGAGCCAAGCCACTCGGGTATAGACGGCCCGATACAGAGAGATCTAATAGATAGACAGTTAGGAGAGATATTTGGATAATCGTAGTTTTATTCAGTTACGGGTATTATAGGATCCCTGTGACATATATATATATATATTTATATATATATATAATTTAGCATAAATTCGTAAATTGTCACCGTCACTAGGCATGAGCACTGACATCCCTGAGAATTCTAGATTTAAAATTAAAAAAAGGAAGTTAATCCTAAACATGTGGGACCGAATTTACGAAGCCTGCTTTTTCTTAGACGCAGGTGTTTATTACACGCGTGTAAGACATAAACAGGATTGTAAATTCGACCCATAATGTCGCATACGTATTAATACAACAGTCAATTCTTCGATTCCTCATTGGTCACAATTTTAATCATTTACTATATGTTTTTTGTTATTTTTTGTTTTGTTTGTTTTGTTTGTTGGGAGGTGGGTTTTCGTTGTTGTTGTTTTTTGTTTTTTTTCTTGTTTTGTTTGTTTCTGATTTATTGTGGGGTTTTGTTTTTTCTGGGGAGGCGGAGGGGTTGCGGGGTTGTTGTTTTGTTTTTGTTTTTTTGTTGCCGGGTCGTGTTTTCTTTTCTTTTCTTTCCTGCTAGTAATGAAATTGTTTGGTTCTAATGTTTTATAGCTGCATTGTTCGTGATATTATGTATTTCAATGTATATAGATATATATATATATATATATATATATATATATATATATATATATATATATATATATATATATATATATATATATATATATATATATATATATACAATACAATACAATACAATACAATACAATACAATACAATAAATGAAATTACTTTAATGGATATAAGTAGAAGACCAAAGTGTTTCGTGGGATTTAAATTAATATTTTAATACAGGTCTTTATTAATTTTTGGGAGTGGGACGTAACCCAGTGGTAAAGTGCTCGTTCAATGCGCGTTCCGTCTAGGATCGATCCCCGTTGGTGGACCCATTGGGCTATTTCTCGTTCCAGCCAGTGCACTACGACTGTCATATCAAAGGCCGTGGTATGTACTACCCTGTCTGTGAGATGGTGTATATAAAAGATCCCTTTCCCATGTAGTAGCGACTGCGGTTTTCCTCTTTCAATATATGTGTGGTCCGTAACCATATGTCTGACGGCATATAACCGTAAAATAAAATGTGTTGAGTGGGTCGTTAAATAAAACACTTCCTTCCGTCCTTCCTTATTAATTTTTATAAATAATTATCAATTTCAATAATTTGATATATTCCTACATATCAATCACACGTACCAAAATATATGATTGCGATCGCATTGTTTATACTATTTACTACAATACCTAAATTGATCTTTTGGAAATGACTCGGATATCTGTGCAGTTCATAATACCTTTCAAAACTCATTTGAATAGAGCATTGACTATTCAGTTGAATCAGCTTGTATGAAGATTACCTAGTTTTTATCTCACATGCAACTCGGTGCATGTGCACTGATCCTCATCATAGCTAAATACTCTGCACTCCGGCGGAAATCTCTCTCTCTCTCTCTCTTTATTTATTTTTATATACATTTTTATTTATTTATTTATTTATTTATTTATTTATTTATTTATTATTTTTTATTTTACAAAAATAAACCTTTGGCTGCCACTTTCCTTCAGAATAAATATTGTATTCCTAATAATTGTGCGTGGCATATACTTCAGATATTTACTTTGTAAAATACTAGTGACTTTTAGTCCGACAAAATACACAGATAAGTGTATACAGGGGAGATAATGAGGAAGGTAACTGTACATTCTTGCAAATACGCTAAACGCAAACATTAAAGGTGACCGGACCGGCCTCGGTGGCGTCGTGGCAGGCCATCGGTCTACAGGCTGGTAGGTACTGGGTTCGGATCCCAGTCGAGGCATGGTATTTTTAATCAAGATACCGACTCCAAACCCTGAGTGAGTGCTCCGCAAGGCTCAGTGGGTAGGTGTAAACCACTTGCACCGACCAGTGATCCATAACTGGTTCAACAAAGGCCATGGTTTGTGTTATCCTGCCTGTGGGAAGCGCAAATAAAAGATCCTTTGCAGCTAATCGGAAGAGTAGCCCATGTAGTGGCGACAGCGGGTTTCCTCTCAAAATCTGTGTGGTCCTTAACCATATGTCTGACGCCATATAACCGTAAATAAAATGTGTTGAGTGCGTCGTTAAATAAAACATTTCTTTCTTTTTTAAAGGTGACCGGAGTTGACTCATGATTGCCATGGAGGATGTTGTTTTACAGACGGGTGTGCAGCTAGAGAATAAATTAGTGATCATATGAGGCAATTTGAAAGGTTAGTAGTATGTTGGCGAATATTGTATCATGATACAATGCAATCCTCATAGGGCCCCTGTTAATTTCAACGTCTTGCGTGAATAAGGCGTTACAGAACTGCATTGATTTCCCCCATTTAACATTTATGGGATGTTTTAGGAAGGAAGTTCCACTCGTGTTGGCCTTCATAAGCCAAAGCAATGACCTCCAAAACAAACAGTGGTGCATCCCAAAAGGGTGTATACCACCAAATCAAATCACACAGACGACAATACCAATATATTTCGCTAAAAAAGTTGAAATTTGTTTTGTTTAACGACACAATTAGAGCACATTGATTAATTAATCATCGGCTATTGGATGTCAAACATGTGGTAATTCTGACACGTAGTCATCAGAGGAAACCCGCTGCATTTTTCCTAATGCAGAAAGCGGTCTTTTATATGCACTTTCCCACAAACAGAAAAAGATATACCATGGCCATTCACCAGTGGTGGTGCACTGGT
Organism: Gigantopelta aegis; assembly: GCF_016097555.1. NCBI lineage: Eukaryota > Metazoa > Mollusca > Gastropoda > Neomphalida > Peltospiridae > Gigantopelta > Gigantopelta aegis. Next base: position 43,125,675 of record NC_054708.1, on the reverse strand, counting down.
TGGAACGAGAAAAAAAGCCCAATCAGCTGAATGGATCCACCGAGGTGGTTCGATCCTGCGACGCAAGCTCCTCAAGCGAACACTCAACCGACTGAGCTAAATCCCGCCCCATGTCGCTAAAACTGCTGCACGCTGCATTTCAGTCAACATAAACACCCCTCACCTTTAAAACAAACCAGAAAACGCCGGTAATTAAGCTGCCCGTTTCAGATATAACGGACAGGTTTTTTTTTATCTACCTTAGATCTGCTCAAATTCTGTTATCCTATTTTAATAGGCCTTGCTTATATGTTAATGCTCAATAGCAACTCCTACATTAATACTAGTTCAACTTAATTTACAGGTATGTTATGGCCAGATGAACAGCATTTTATGACAATAAACGCTATCACATTTATCACCAATAGCAGGACTGATAGCGTTAACAGTGGAATGAAAAGTTGAGTGCACTTTGAACTTTGACTCGGGGACTGTTTGATGTATTGCTACCAGAAGCGATGATTCTTTGTTTAATGTGTAGTTGTGCATACATGAAATGAATGAATGTTTGACACCCAAGCATAAAAATACAAATCGTCTCTTGGGTGTGAGAAAAGGTAAGTATTTGGAAATATATGTATATATATATATATATATATATATATATATATATATATATATATATATATATATATATATACTGTTGAATCCCGTTGGCTCGAACCCCGTCGGTGCTCGAGAAAGTGTTCGACCCATCGGGTAGTTCGACCTAACCGTAACGGCTAACCACTAGATTTACATATAGTAAGTGCAAGTTGGGACTTCATTTTTGGTTCGAGCGTTGTGGTGTATTCGCCTCTACCGAGTTCAACCCAACGAAATTTTACTATATATATATATATATATATATATATATATATATATATATATATATATATATATATATATATATATATATATATATATAACCACAGTGCAAAGATCTGTGGTGAAAAGTATAATACAATACAAACCGGCTGGGTCAAAGTTCGAGGTGCACCAAACTTTTGATAGAGAAGTGAACACCACAAGTCCTGTGATTGGTTATAAATGTGAGTGTTTTGGTTGTAAAAAATAATAGTTTCATCTGGGTAAAAAAAATGTGCAATTTTATTTCATCTAGTACCAATGTGTCAAGTAGCCTTGTGCTTGAAACATGTATGGGGTACCTGTAACAAAAAGTACTCGAATTTTGTGCGAAACTAGGGTAGTCACAGACTCTACCCGTTATCTCAGAAACGAGCAGCTTGACCCCCATTTTTTTCTGATTCACTTTAAGTGTAAGGGGTGGTAGTATTTATATCCGTGGCGTTTATGTCGGTTGATACGTTGCAGGTAGGAGTTTTAGCCACATATGTTACTATTGTCGTCTATGGGATTTGATTTGGTAGTATACACCCTATAGCACATATTCAGTGCATAATAAAAAATATTATGATTTTGTCATTTTATTTAATTAAACTATACCGGTTGATTAATTAGACATCACTCGATCATGCAAGTTCACAGTGACCTTGACCTTGACAATAATCTCTGTACATGGCTCTGAATGGAGTTTGAATCAAAGTTAGCACTGAAGAAAAGTTGGTTTTGGCCTATAATTAATATTGTAAAAATTTCAATAATTTCTTTTTACATGGTATTTGACTTGCCATATACAACTGCTCTTAAATATGATATTATATATAGGCAACCTGAACTAAGATTTTAATAGCAATTTATTTTTATATTAAAAATAGCATGTGCCAATAGTGGGTTAATTTCTTTAGTTTTCATTAACATTGTTAATTTTTTATGTATGAAATTCTGAAAACTCAAATTTGTAAAGAAGTTGATTTTTATTGTCATTTTGACATATTTATAGGGTGCTAAGTTATATTTTAGACAAATTTATAGTTTTATGCAAAATTTAAAGAAAAACTTTACCCAAAACATAATAAAATTTGTTGTCACTATTGTGCCTTCTGTTCTTATTTGTACATAACAATAAGGTTGTTAAACATATACTTAGATCTCCAGATCATTTTGGGTTTTTTTAATAATCACTTAGTTAGCTCTCATGAAAAGCATTTTGAGTTTATACTAGATTCAGAACCAATTTTTTCAGATTTGATTATCTGCCTTGGATTAAGTTGATAATTTATTTTATTGTTAAAGCTGTATTACCTAATGTTACTAGCTAAATAAAATGCTGGATTACAGATTGTAGGAATACATCTAATGTACATATTGTATTCATCCGGATTAGAAAATAATGCAAGAAAATAGATGTTCGGGTAATTTTGTCATTTAAAAATAGGGTTTTTTCAGTAATTAATCAAAAATAAATGTGTTAAAGCTGCATGATTATTCCAGATATCACAACTATTAAAACCTCCAACTACAGTAGGCTATAAATAAAATATAGTCAGGAATATTGGTGGCTGCCAATAGTTTTGATGATTCATTATGAAAATCAGCATGGCCGATGGATTTGAAATTCCCACACCTGGTAACTTGAAGACACCCACACCCAGCATACAGGATTTCCTCCCAACACTAATGTTCAGGACATTAAGTCATTACGTCATACAGGTACAGTCATGTTTGTGTTTTCTTCCTCAGACAGTGTATTTTTTTAATACTGATATTTCTTTGATGTGCCTGTTAAGGTCTTTTTAATCTAGGGGTCAATCAAGGGCATGTGTTTTAATGGAAGTCTTTAAAGGGGTAGAGGTACTCTGACTATCTTTGTTGTCTCTACATATATACCTGAGTACACACACCCAACTGAAAGTAAATATCTTCAGGAGTTTTATTTTAAAACATTTTGTTGTTTAATATGACATATTGCATTTGTACAAAACTATATGCAATATATATGCTTTTTGAGGTGTACATTATATTAGGTTACACTGTAGAAACAACAGTTTCAGTGAGGTTGTCAGTTTATGTCAGAATACACCAGATCCTGGTTGTCATAAAGACACATAGCTGGACACTTTTTGAAAAATGTATGTTATCAGTATAGGTAGTACTAAACCAAATAACTTCCGGCTGGGTCAAAGTTCGAGGTGCACCCAACTTTTGATAGAGAAGTGAACACCACAAGTCCTGTGATTGGTTATAAATGTGAGTGTGTTGGTTGTAAAAAATAATAGTTTCATCTGGGTAAAAGAAATGTGCAATTTTATTTCATCTAGTAGCAATGTGTCAAGTAGCCTTGTGCTTGAAACATGTATGGGGTACCTGTAAAAAAAAGTACTCGAATTTTGTGCGAAACTAGGGTAGTCATAGACGCTACCCGTTATCTCAGAAACGAGCAGCTTGACCCCCATTTTTTTCTGATTCACTTTAAGTGTAAGGGGTGGTAGTATTTATATCCGTGGCGTTTATGTCGGTTGATACGTTGCAGGTAGGAATTTTAGCCACATATGTTACTATTGTCGTCTATGGGATTTGATTTGGTAGTATACACCCTGTATAGAAATCAACGAACTTTATAATCTTTAAAATTAATTCTGGGTGGAATTTTAAAGATTCCAAAACATTTCTGTTGCCAAATATATAATTTCTCGTCGTGTTGCATACACACATGCTACACTGAACAATATCCACTGAAATTGTTAAATCAAAACAAACATCTTCAGACAAGCAAATCAGCGTTCATATCTTGGCGCTTAGTATATTTCAGTTCCTAATCATTGTCAGTCTTCTATCTACTATATAGGACGGAATGTAGTCGAGTGGTAAAGCACTCACCTGGTGCGGGGTCGGTCTAGGATCGACCCCCGTCGGTGAGCCCATTGGGCTATTTGTCGCTCCAGTCAGTGCATCACGACTGTTATACAAAAGGCTGTGGTATGTGTTATCATTTCTGTGGGATGGTGCACATAAATGATCCTTGGCTACTAATGGAAAACTGCAGCGGGTTTCTTCTCTAAGACTATAATGTCGAAATTACCAAATGTGTGGCATCCAATAGTCTATGGTTAATAAACCGATGTGCTCTAGTGGTGTCGTTAAAGAAAAAAACACCTTTGACCTATGTATTATAAAGCCCTAATCAAATGATAACAGTTTCCGGCACGAAAAGAAGTATCCGCATTCTGGACTATTAAATTTTATTTCTCTCTTTTTCTCTCTAGTTTAAAATACATTTCTTTGAATTAGTATGTCAATGGTTTCTCTACATAGTTTAACCTTTTCACAAAGAAAGAAAACTTCGCAGTGACTAAATATAATTCAAGTTAACTTGTTAATGTGCTTTTTGTCTTCCACGTGGCGAACCAAATAAATGAAAGAAACCGAAGCCGTGTGTGCTGTTGCAGATACTAATGATGTCTGTTTATTTGATGAAGTTGTCTTGATAGACAGTTGCTTTTTATTGCAACTTGCGAAGAGAATGTCATTTCCTCTTCTTTGCGTCCTTCAAAGAAAATAAGACAGCAGTGGACATTGTAAAGTGGCATGACTTAACCATGTTCCAGTTGCGTATGTTAATGGGGTATAATTGAAAGAAAAAAGTATTTGCAGTATACTGAAATAAAAATAGTTTTATGAAAGTGTTTAAAACGCAAATGTTTCCTAAGCATAGCATGAATGAATGAATGAATATTTAAAGACACTCCAGCATGAAAACTACATCGGCTATTGTGTTTCAAACCATGGTAATTCAAAAAATAAAGTGATGATCAACAACAATATTAAAATTCATGAGACAAGTAAAAACACAGTGTAAAAAACTGTACAAAAAAATACAAATATCACAGATGTATAAAATTCAAATGTATAGTAAAAGTCAGTATCTCGAAGAAATTGTAATAAAAGTTGAAATGATTCCATCACATTTCTCTGACCAAATATATCTTTTTTGTGTTTCTTTCAAATACTTACACTCCACCGAAATGTGGCGCACCGTCAGAGTACTCTGACAGTGCACACACTGAGATGGAGGATCTTTCTTCAAAATAAATGAACGAGTCAAGTAAGTATGACCGATGCGGGCACGGCACAAGATCTAAGCATAGCCTACCCATCTTTATTTTATATTTATTCCAACAATAATATGCTAGCAAGTAAAGTTATTAAAATGACATCATGATTTAAAAATAAATATTTGTCATCGACCAATCATGAAAATGTATGATGTCGTCATCTTGATTTGTTGCCTGATGGGTGAACATTAAATGTGATTGACTTGATTTGATACGAATGCAATTGAAAAATCATTATTAACAAATATTTAAAAACATACATAAAAATAATACGAATTTAAAAATAAAAAACACCCAAACCAAACAACCATAATGCTACTCTGTTTTGTAAGGCATCAGGTTTATCACACCAAAACTATATTATAGAATGGAAGAACAGTTTTTTTTTCTGAAATAAGAATGGGCGGAGAGATTCCAACCCGATTCTTTAGTATTCTCGAAGAAACGTAGTTCACGTCTTTGTCCTATTGAAGTACACTATGGACGTTTCTATCTGCACATTGAAGACTATAGAACCAGAACTCAATGCCACCAAGACGCGGACGTAGTCCTGTGGTAAAGCGTTCGAGTCCCAGCCAATGCACTGCAACTGGTATATCAAAGCCTTCATATGTGCTATTCTGTCTGTAGGATGGTGCATATAAAACATCCCTTGCTACTAATGGAGAAATGTAGCGGGTTTTCCTCTCCAAGACGATATGTCAAAATTACCAAATGTTTGACATCCAATAGCCGATGATCAATAAATCATTGTGATCCAGTGGTGTCGTTAAACAAAATCTTTAAACATTGCCACCAAATGTGAGCCAAAACATCAATACCCAATATGGGTGTGGATGAATTGTTTAAACTCCCAACCGTTTTCATCTGTTGTTTAGGTCAGAGTCTATTGCAGCGGGTCGTACTAAATGACAGATTACAAAACCTGCGTCACAAAACAATTTTTGATTAAACAGAATAGACAGAAATAGCTGTTAATTCCCGGCTCATTGTTTGTTATTCCTCTAAATTACTGATATTTCACTCTGTCTCCATTCCCCCGAGTCATGAATATTTCAACGCTGCCATCTAAACGAAAATACATAATCGTACCAGACGATCTGAGTAATAATAACCAAATATAAAAGCATTTACGGAACCAGAGTCCGGGTGGTTGCAATGTGAATTCGCGTTTCCAAAGACTCTGCGTTGAGCATATCCCCTGAGGCCATGATGCTCTTGAAATTTGCTAACGAGTTTTAAATCAAATATCTTAACAGTGGCAGGCTTAAAGGAAGCTTAAAATAAGATACGGAGGTCTGTCAGCGCGACATTTAGAAATCAATTATCAAGATGATATCTAAAATGATTACCTTATATAAATTGAGAGAGATTCGCCGAATGTGCTCCTTAGTATGGGCGTTTATCTAATTAAAACATTTCTAGTTAAGTACGTAATCTGCACCGAATCTGGCAGCCAGGCTTGAGTGTGAGCAGAGAATTGAAATTCGATAAAGGAACTTTGGTAGTGGATCTTGAAAGACCAAATCAGTGTTACGTGAGGGCAGGTGATTGTTAGTTAAGAATCGATGGATGGCTGAATATTCATGAATGTCGTGGGCGTGGCTTTCTTTAAACCGGTCTCGGTGGCGCTTGCGGTCAACTCTTGTTTTTTTTTCATAACATCTGTAGCACGTCGCAAATTGCCGTACACCAATGGTGATTTGTTTTATGGGAATATAGTCGCTGATTTTCTGTTATTAATCTGCGACGAATCGAAGAAATCGAAGTGTGTGAAAACGCCATGTATGCGTCTAATTGATGACTGTCTGCGGCATGTGACATATTTTATGAAAACCAGATATTAGTGTTTTGTATCATAGTACAAGACTGTGGTCACGACAATATACGAGGGACATAATCTCTTTACACCGGTAAAAAAAACGTTTGTTTTGTTTAACGACACCACTGGAGCACATTGATTTATTAATCAAAGGCTATTGCATGTCAAACATTTGTTCATTTTGACATATATTCGTACAGAGAAAACCCCTACATTTTTCCATTAGTAGCAAGGGATCTTTTTATATGCACCATCCCACTGACAGGATAGCACATGCCACGGTATTTGATATATTAGTCGTGGTACACTGGCTGGAACGAGCAATATCCCAACGGGCCCACCGACAGGGATCGATCCCAAACCGACTGTTCATCAAGCGAGTGTTTTACTACTGGGCTACTTCCCGCCCACTTTACACCAGTGACGAAATTATGTTAAATTGTTAACACTGGTTGACCTACATGTACACGTGGGTGAACCTTCACCTTTGTCTTTATGATGATGCCAGTTTTGCAAACAGTTTTGTTTCAAATAATTCGCTAATAGTATATCTGCATTTGCTTTATAATTTAGGAGATTATAGACGGTGTGGATACTTTCCATATGTATATGTTCAGCATGTGTGTAGTGACGTAAGACGTACGCTCTTTTAATAAAAATAATGATGCTCAGGAGGGCGAGGGTGAGCGATTGCTCCTTAGGCTCTTTCTTGCGTAATGTTAAATGGATTTGATTTGACAGAACACTATGGTACGGGTCAAAATTGTTCGTGAACGCTCACCCTCCAAAACACGAGAATGGTCCAACACTGGGTAAGTGCGTTTCTGAGTTTGGACGTGTAAGGTCAATACACCTACGCCTATATCACTCAACAATTAACTTATATCCTCGATAAATCGCTCAGACAGCGGATATGTGTGTCCAGGATAGCGTGCTTCAACCTTCATATGATTACAAAATGAAATTGAAATCAATACTCGTAACTACAACTGTGTCTTGCATTAACATTTAAAATGATATTTTGATTGAAAACTTTACAAGTGTCTGGAGCACCATCACGGTTTATCTTCAAAATGTGTTTGCTATTAAAGTAACAGACGCTAGTTTTTGAACACTACGGCTTATTATTTTCAGTATACGAGCTGTTTTCTGATAACTGAAATCAGACATTGCTTAGATTCTGTTGTATAGATTATCCATTTCTATACATCCGAAGTGTTTCTAGTCAAACTGGTGTTTCTAATACAACAAAGTGCATTTTCCGTATTTTTAAAAATGCACATACTTCGATTATGGAGACGATCTCTGTCTATTTTTAAAGGGACATTTCTGAGTTTACTGCATCGTAAGATGTTTCCGACTAATAAAATATTTCTACGATTAAACTTACATAATAAATATGTTTTCTTGTTTAGAATATTAGTGTCTGTATATTCATTGTGTTTCTGGTCGTCTTAATATTTGTACGAAAATATTTTTTTTAGGAAATAAAAGGAAATTTTACTTAGTACAAATATTAGAACGATTAGAAACACGTTTAATATACAGCCACTAATATTTTATGCAGAAAAATATATTTGATATGTAATTACGATCGTTGAAAAGTATCTGCTAGTTGATAACATCTTAAAAATTGCAGCAAACTCAGGAATGTCCCTTTAAGGATTTTCGCCATTACAACGTCATAGACTAATGGTTCTCGCTATTATAACTCAATAGCCGATGTGGGGTGACGATAAACATCAATTAATTCATTCATTATTGTAACTTTATCTACAGGTTTGTAGATTAAAGTGTCCATTTTCACGGGTTCAGACTGGTGTCTGCGACTTAAACTAACGAGTTATCGCATTTGGTTTCAAATGTGCTTCTGTTGAGGTATGCATGTATCTCTTTGACCGGCCTCTGTGGAGTTGTGGTTAGACCATCGGTCTACAGGCTGGTAGGTACTGGGTTCGGATCCCAGTCGAGGCATGGGATTTTTAATCAAGATACCGACTCCAAAACCCTGAGTGAGTACTCCGCAAGGCTCAATGGGTAGGTGTAAACCACTTGCACCGACCAGTGATCCATAACTGGTTCAACAAAGGCCATGGTTTGTGCTATCCTGCCTGTGGGAAGCGCAAATAAAAGATACCTTGCTACTAATCGGAAAGAGTAGCCCATGTAGTGGCGACGGCGGGTTTCCTCTCAAACTCTGTGTGGTCCTTAACCATATGTCTGACGCCATATAACCGTAAATAAAATGTGTTGAGTGCTTCGTTAAGTAAAACTTTTTTTTCTTTTTTTTTCTTTTTGTATCCCCTTGTAACTTTTCCTATTCTGCTGAGAAAAAAACTTTTCTTTTTTTACGCAATCGCTTTGCAATACATGGATTGAGCGGCTGCTGATTAATGGCTAAATAAACCGATGTGATTTGGTCCGTTTCCTAGTTAAATATATTTTAATATAAAGGCATCACTGTTCGGTCCCGATTTACACTTTTCCATCACAAATAATGAATGACCTAATTGATGTTATTTCTAACATGTGGTTACTCGGGTTAATCTTCATTGTAGTTGTCAGTGATGCCACTTCTCATTGGTGCAGGATTTGACCAATTACAATCTATCGTTTGTTTTATACTTATGGTTTCAGACGATTTAAAACTCACACCTTTACCCTCCTGAAAGGAAGCATGGATAGTTTCCCGTTATTTTCACAATTAGTCCTTGGTTGTGGCCTTCAATGTTGTTGTTCTTTTAAGTTTGTGGGATTTATTTTTGCTGGTATGTCTTGGAGTTGCTCTTTTTCTGGTTTATTATATATACTCTTCAAAAAAAGAAACGCAAAAGGGTACAAATGGGTTATAACTCCGATTTTATGTTTCCTACCGGTTCATGCTTTGTGAATATAAGGTCATTGCATGTCCCAAACACATTCCCACGGTTACATTCGATAAAACGCAGCTACTGTACAATAAAGTTCCAAAATGTGAATATTCGTAAAAACGCAACCACGTGCAAACCATGTCACCACTGCACGTGCGTTGTCTGCACGTGCAACATGAACACCGACAGTATAAAAGTGCAGGGTGTTCGCTTGCCTGGCCTCTGTATCTGGCCGACAGTTGACAATCCAGGACATGCCACGTCTCAGTGAACCGCAGAGAAACAATGCCATCGGCCGACTAGACGCAGGCGAATCCAGAACGGCCGTTGCCAGGGCATTCCATGTGTCCCCAAGCACCATCTCCAGACTGTGGGACCGTTACCAGCAACATGGATCAACACGTGACCTCCCTAGATCCGGTCGACCACGGGTCACTACCCCCGGGCAGGACCGCTACATTCGGGTACGCCACCTTCGGGAACGATTGACTACTGCCACCTCCACAGCCGCAGCAATACCAGGTTTGCACAGGATATCCGACCAGACCGTACGGAACCGCCTACGTGAGGTAGGAATTCGTGCCAGTCGTCCAGTTCGAGGTGTCATCTTAACACCACAACACCGTCGACTCCGACTGCAGTGGTGCCAGATTCATCGACAATGGCCTCAACTGCGATGGAGACAGGTGTGGTTCAGTGACGAGTCCCGATTTCTGCTCCGACGTCATGATGGAAGATGTCGCGTGTATAGGCGTCGTGGTGAACGTTATGCGGCAAACTGCGTGCAGGAAGTGGACAGATTCGGCGGGGGTTGTGTGTGTCATGGTGTGGGCAGCCATCTCACACACTGGCAGAACTGACCTGGTCCACGTGCAGGGCAACCTGAATGCACAGGGCTACATTGACCAGATCCTCCGGCCACACATCGTTCCAGTTATGGCCAACGCCAACGCAGTGTTCCAACATGACAACGCCAGGCCTCACACAGCACGTCTCACAACGGCTTTCCTACAGAACAACAACATTAATGTCCTTCCTTGGCCATCGATATCACCGGATTTGAACCCAATTGAGCATCTATGGGACGAGTTGGACCGACGCCTCCGACAGCGACAACCACAGCCCCAGACCCTGCCCGAGCTGGCAGCAGCCTTGCAGGCCGAGTGGGCCACCATCCCCCGGGACGTCATCCGTACTCTGGTTACTTCAATGGGCAGGCGGTGCCAGGCAGTTGTCAACACACGCGGAGGCCACACCCGGTATTGACTCCAGATGACCTTGACCTTGGTGGTGTGTCCTATCACTTACTCACAATGGACTAGAGTGAATTGTGAACAATCCTGCAACATTTGGTAATTATCGGACTCACCATTCAATAATTAAATCAATTCTCCAAATGTTACGACAATGTGGTTTTGCGTTTCTTCTTTTGAAGAGTATATATATTATATTATATTATATTATATTATATTATATTATGTTATATATTTATTTTATCTTATGTTACTCTTTTTTAGGAGGGAAGAGGGTGTGTATATGAATCCAAATGCGCGTGCGCGTGTATGGCTTGTTTTGTTTTTTAAGTTTTAAAGCTATTGGATGTTGTGTGGTTTGTGATCTTTGACCAAATCATACAGATATATAAACAATGTCGTTCCACTTCCCGACAAGTTTTGCCCCGAAACATGCCCTGACTCCTTCCGATTAAGATGCATGCCCACAATGGACTAGCACATTACAAGTATACCTTAACTTCGATTCCTAATTCCTGCTTTGTTGCAAATAATACAGAAAAAAAGAGTTAAGTTTTTGACATTAGAAAATTACCACAGTGTGACTCCAAGCAAAGCAAACTATTCACTGCAGTTCCCACTATATTATTTAAAGGGTGTTTGACTTCAGTCTGGCATGGTTAAACAAAGTCGTAGGATGTATAACGGGGTTTTTTCGGAATCATTGTATTTTTATACGAATTGGTTGTACCGTTACCGATTGTTTGAACAGTGTCTGCCTTTTATTTCACGGTAACTGAAAATACAGTGTTTGTATAGATTTATTGAAAAGAATCAATGAACTTGATTAAATTGCATGACATAATACTAAACGTAAATCAGCTAATTGTGATCCGTCTTTATTTGTGTGGATATGGTTGTAACTAAGAGTATGGTCAATGAATAAAGGATGCTTTAAAATGTAATATGGGGTTTTAATATAATGCAAGTTAGATGTTCAGACTGCCTTGCTTCTTGCACTTTGTTTTCGTGGTTAGTAATGTGTACACTGTTACAGCGAGTGTGTGTTCTTGCCCAATACCATGGTTGCCGTACACTGATTTTTAAACATAGCATTAGACAATATATCTCTTCATATTGGCAATATGATTCGAACGGAGTCGTTGCGAACAAGCTTCATTTTGTCAAGTCAATCCTTGAAGTGTGGCAGTCCTCCTATAGGCGGTGCGGGAAAGATTAAATAGGTTTGTGTCATACACACTTGACTCATTCATTTCTGCAGAAAGATCGTCCACGTTAGTGTGAGCAATGCTAGTGTAGTCCGAGGGTGCGAAACATTTGGGTGGATTGCAATCATCTGAAGCAATATTTGATAGGGAAAATATGATGATATCATTTCAATGCCATACTGAACTTGTGTTGAAATTTCTTCCCGTTACTGAATTTCATATTTATATGTTTTTGCACAGCTCTTTACATTCTGTTTTAATTTAACTTTTGTAGTTTAATATTGATGCTGATCTTCACTTCATTGAAGCAATTTTACTATGGTTTGACACCCAATAGCCGATGCATTTTTCGTGCTGGGGTGTCGTTAAACATTCATTCATTCATTCATTCATTCATTTCATTCATACATTTATACATGCATGCATTAATTAATTCATTTATTCATTTATGCATTCATTCATTCACAAGTTTATAAATTGTGAATACATGCAGGGGCCAAAACTGGCAGACGGTCCTGCAAGATATTCTGCCCAGCAATTTCTACCAGTCCGAATCAAAACCTGTCGGACAAAACATGATTGACTGAAACTGATGTATGAATAATATCAAAGTAAAATAATTGCCTGCCCGACGGGACGACAGGCTAAAAACTATCTCCCGGTCGAGATTGCAGTATTTCCACCCCTGTATAACGCAAACGTTAAGAGAGGTATTTCCATATACTAGTATCTCAATACAAACCTCAATACCCAAGTCGCTTAAAACGTTAATCCACTTACGCAGACCATTCTCTGCTTCGACTGTCAAACATGAATCATACTTAGTATTAGGGCCTAGTAATTTGACGACTCGTTAAAACCATAATTATCTACTGTCAATGCCTAATAAAATTTGTCTTCTCTAAAGTGTTAAAAGTTTTATCGACAAAAAGAAATATAGTGTTTTCTAATAAGGCCGCTTGTGAAGAGGAACATACCGGCCTCGGTCGTGTCGTGGTTAAGCCATCGGGCATAAAACTGGTATGTATAGAGTTCGCAGCCTTGTACCGTCTCCCACCCAGACCGATTTTTAACGATCGGTAGGTGTAAGACCACTACACCATCTTCTCTCTCACTAACCATAAACAACTAACGCACTGTCCTGGACAGATAGCTGAGGTGTGTGCCCAGAACAGCGTGCTTGAACCTTAATTGGATATAAGCACGAAAATAAGCTGAAATGAAATGAATTGACGATTAAGCTTGAAGGTCCTATTTCAAAGTTAATTTTTGCTTTGAAAAATAAAGTCCATACCTTCAGCTATATATGCCTATAATAAATTACAACCAAATAATTCAATTTACTAGCAAAACCAAAAAAAAAACGTATTTCAGGGGGGATCTTGAGAGTGTGTCACATGTATTAACTAGTGACGTCACTGTTTTATGTGTACCCTCTCAACACTGGTCCAGTTCAAGAGTTTTGAAATTTATTATTATTGAGTTAATTGTGTGAGATCGATTAATTTGTAATTATTTATTACAAATAAATGTGAAATTAAAAATATATTGTAATTTCAACTTTGGCATAGGACCTTTAAGTTTCAGCAATAACTCGCTTGTTTAATGGGTTCGTTTTATATTAATACACCGGAGATTATTCCTACATTTATTAATCGTAGTCCAGCGATATTTGAATATAATATAATGGATAACGAGCTATGAGTAATTATCAAATGTATGTTCCGAGTAAAATAATGTTCATTTGTGACATAAATTTGATAATCGCTTTTACAAATAATTTTCAAACCTAAAGTTCTATAATTATTCTTTTAAAAACAAAAACATTTTATTGCAAATTTAAACTATGTGATGTCGTTTTGTGTGTTTGCTAAATCGAGATGACGTCATATTTAGTGCCGACAAGGTTATTGGTTTGTAATAGTTAAGGGTGACTATTGCGGTCAGTTTTATTATTGCAATAGTATTGTGATACTTAAAATACTATTGCGATAGTATTGCAATAGTATTGTGAATACTTAAGTCGCTTGATAACTAATATGAATAGATATTTCACGAAACTATTTACCTCAGTCTTCCAATATGTATGTATATAAGAATATCTATATATTGTATGTATGTATGACATTGTATGCATGTGTGTGACTGTACGTGCGTATGTACGTATGTTTGTGTTTGTATGTATGTCTGCGTTTGTACCTAGAAATCTGTAATAATTTCACTAGGTGGTGAAATCATGCGTTGGTCGTAGACCATAATTATTTCACTATGCATACTATCGAAACTATCGATAGTTGAAAAACAATTGCGATATTTATCGATAGTTGATTTAACTATCGATGCATTGCTATCGAGTCACTGACTATGGCAACATATCGTTAGTTCGATATATTTGTACACTACTAGTAATTGTATTGTACGTTACACCAATACAGAATATTTCTCACTGGGAAAATATGAAAACTATTTTCTGTGTTATGAGTGACTGCTGTATATATATATATATATATATATATATATATATATATATATACATACATACATACACACACACACACACACACACACACACACATATATATATATATATATACTTACGTGTGTGTGTGTGTGTGTGTGTGTGTGTGTGTGTGTGTGTGTGTGTGCATTAGTGTTACGAATACTGTTCTAGCACACAACCAGAACCACCTCAAGCAATTATTATACATTCGTCGCTATATATGGACTTCTTTTTTCATACATTTTGCATGATTTATTTCTGTCTGTTCAGTAAATAATAAAGTGGAATTCTATAAAGCGCAAGTTTTTAACATGGAATGTGTTTGTTGTGTGCTTGAAATTCCAAACAATTATCGAGAGTGTTATTTTTCCTTTTTCTTCCAGCAATTTCAACAGGTCAGTAAATTGGTTAAGAAGGTTGAATCGGCAAAAGAAATATCGACAAGTATAGGATAAATGAGAGGATAATAAAGCGGCACTTTAAAGGTACGTCACCATTTCTGAAGTATGTCTGTAAAAAGTGTATTGTAGATGTTTAAAAAATTACCAGGAAGTTGGCATTTTTTGTTAGGAAATTGTGCTTGTCAAAGAAAAGAGAAACTTCACATACTTGAGTCATCAATATTTGAAGGTATTGTGTAGCAAATGTCTTCGGACGTGGAGCCGGATACAACTTTAGAACTGCGTTGTGTATTCTTTACAGCAATAAAATAAGAAAATAATCGTTCCGTTTCATTCATCATAAAATCAAATTTATGGAGTTTTTTACTTTTACACATCATCAAAAATGTAGCGTTTTGTAATACGTTGCACGGACTTGCTTATTACGTCACTTACAAATAGTTCACTATGAATATGTCATTGTTGAGATAATATAACAAATATAACAGAGCTAGTAGAGCATATGAAAGGTTTATTTTGTTTAACAACACCACTAGAACACATTGATGTATTAATCATCGGCTATTGGATGTCACACATTTGGTAATCTTGACATATTGTCTTAGGGAGAAAATCCGCTACATTTTTGCATTAGTAGCAAAGGATCTTTTGTATGCACCATCCCACAGACAGGATATCACACACCATGGTCTTTGATATATCAGTCGCGGTGCACTGGCTGGAACGAGAAATAGCCCAATGGGCCAACCCATGGGGATCGATCCCAAACCAACCGCGCATCAAACGAGTGCTTGACCACAAAGCTACTCCCTGCTCTCTAATAGGGAAAATATATTTGTCATCAAGAAACGATAACCAATTCTTTCCCCTTTGCCTCTGTTTTAACCGGCCTCGGTGGCGTCGTGGTTAGGCCATCGGTCTACAGGCTGGTAGGTACTGGGTTCGGATCCCAGCGAGGCATGGGATTTTTAATCCAGATACCGACTCCAAACCCTGAGTGAGTGCTCCGCAAGGCTCAATGGGTAGATGTAAACCACTGGCACCGACCAGTGATCCATAACTGGTTCAAGAAAGGCCATGGTTTGTGCTATCCTGCCTGTGGGAAGCGCAAATAAAAAATCCCTTGCTGCTAATCGGAAGAGTAGCCCATGTAGTGGCGACAGTGGGTTTCCTCTCAAAATCTGTGTGGTCCTTAACAATATGTCTGACGCCATATAACCATAAATAAAAATGTGTTGAGTGCGTCGTTAAATAAAACATTTCTTTCTTCTTCTTTTTTTCTGATGTTTTAAGGTAAAGTGATTGTAAGACGGATACCCTTCGTTTTTTAACCAGAGCCGATGTTCGTTTGTAATTTTTGATGCATTAAATGTTTGCTATACCAAAGCTGGTATCCTTATAAGTACTTCAGTTTATTAACAGCAATACGGTGCAAAATTAATCTATTTCAAAGTTTGATCATGATTCGGACACATTCGATTTTACATACCTTGTTCAAATTTAGAGTAAACATTATAAAACGAATTTGGATTAATTTAGTGTGTGGCATAAATGGGTCAGCTTTTTTCCCGCAGCTCTATGTTCCCTCGGGGTTAATGTTAGCTACGGGAACATAGACATGACCCCGCATAAAAGTGCACTCAAACATATCATAATAGATAATGTAATCAACTGCATAACGGATGCAAACAAGAGATTTCAGTTCACTTATAGTTCTCATTATATGCCCTGCCTTGGTGGCGCATTACTTGATATTGAGTGTGACATTTTAATTATGATCAAACGATAAATCTGAAGCGTCCGACTTAGGATCAATAACGTCGCTTAAATTTTAAACAAAATTAAAAGATGTACACAGAATAGTTATTAAAAGCTGTTCAAATGTTCCTTTTTTGATTAGCATCGTACAAAAATAAAAACAAAACTTTAACAAAAATGTATTTTGATCTCGTATTCAGAACTCCTGCTGTGTAATAACGTTGGAAGGACTGATAAATCGCAGACCTTCTTTAGTTAATATTTACAATTTATGAAATGCATGCTTGCGAGTTCTATTCACGATCGTGACCGACTCAAGATCACTTTACACTAAGCGTAACAGTCAGTTAGAATAGCAACCGTAAACCTGTAAAGCTATGATTTTACCTTTTCAGATATCAATGGAATTTGTATTACGGAATGAAACGACAATATTCGTTTACTAAGCAACAGCAATATGAGTGTTGACGCAATGAAACGGTTGCGTTTGCATTGTGTCATATTTCGATATTTATATATGTAATTGTGATGCAAATAACTACATATTAATCGATCCTACATATAGTATTTGCATAATTAACTCAAATATCACAACTGCATTGTGTTGGCATTCGGCGTACACAATGGAGGTGGGCGACACGTAGCCCAGCGGTAAAGCGCTCGCTTGATACGCGGTGGGTTTGGGATCGATCCCCGTCAGTGGGCCGATTGTGATATTTCTCGCTCCAGCCAGTACACCACGACTGATACATCAAAGGTCGTGGTATGTGCTATCCTGTCTATGGGATGGTGCATATAAAAGATCCCTTGCTACTAATGGAAAAATGTAGCGGGTTTTTTGTCTAAGAGTATATGTTTGACATCCAATAGCCGATAATGAATACATATACATGCTCTAGTGGTGTCTTTAAATAAAACAAAGTTTAAACAATGGAGAATTCATGGCGAAAAAGATATATTATATTATATGTATATAAACCATCTTCATCGCTTATGCATTTAATATTAGCCAGTGTTTTGCTAGTATGGAGATGGCATTCAAATTTAATCTGTCAGGATACCTGTTAACCTGTCGGTGACCCGTACCGTATTTGGTAATAACATAAGTTTATAACTAGTAGTAAGTGAACTCATTGGAACGTATATTTTTGTGGGGATATTATTCAGGGTATAATCTTTACATTTCCCACGCGCGTGTTTTATTACTATATATAGTGTTTGTCATCATTCAATTTTGAAACTTCTATTTGCTTTCTGAATTTCATAGGTCTATGTGAAATGGTTTATCGAATATATTTTATACGAAATGATAGATGGACGGGGTGGGTGGGGGTGGAGATGGAGCTGTGCGTTAAACAGGGACGCTTGTTAAAGCGAACACTTTTTAACGATCCACCGGTCTCGGTGGCGTCGTGGTTAGGCCATCGGTCTACAGGCTATTAGGTACTGGGTTCGGATCCCAGTCGAGGCATGGGATTTTTAATCCAGATACCGACTCCAAACCCTGAGTGAGTGCTCCGCAAGGCTCAATGGGTAGGTGTAAACCACTTGCACCGACCAGTGATCCATAACTGGTTCAACAAAGGCCATGGTTTATGCTATTCTGCCTGTGGGAAGCGCAAATAAAAGATCCGTTGCTGCCTGTCGTAAAAGAGTAGCCTATGTGGCGGCAGCGGGTTTCCTCTAAAAAAAAACAGTGTCAGAATGACCATATGTTTGACGTCCAATAGCCGATTATAAGATAAAAAAAAATCAATGTGCTCAGCAGCAGCTTTCACTATTATTCACCACATCGAAATGCATCATGACGTTGTTATAAAGGTTTCAGTTAGCTCTGTACTCTTCTTCCTGCGGTCGAACATATCATCAGTACTGTATTAATAATTATAATATATCATATTGTATTGATTATTGTGCACTACGGCTCAAGTGAAGCAAACATCTTGAGGTTGAACAGTGATATTGGTAACAGCTGTTATTCACGTGTCGCGGCGCTGGCGCAGCATCGCTCATATGGAAACGCTATTGGTAAACATAGAATCATTTTTTAAGTCCGTTTTTCCCCATTCCGTTCCCGTACAGCGCCCAAGGTGCATTAAATCAGCGTAGATGGAAAATGGCCCAAAATTAGCCACCGATTAACGAGTTTTATGAACGTTTTTTACAGACAAGATATACCAACTGCCTGAGAAAACAAATGTATTATGATTCCACACTACTCCAAATCTAGCGTGAGTATTCCTCCGTTCGAGAGCTAGACGGACAGAGAGCGATTACATAACCGTCCAAATGTCCGTGTAGCTTTCGACCGGGCTGGTTTGGAATCATAAGACATTTGTACTTAGGCAGTTGGTATATGGTATCTTCTCTGTGGACAGTTGTATATTAGTTCTCTCAGAAAGCGACCATATAACCATCCAAATGTCCGTCTAGCTTCCGACCGGGCTGGTTTGGAATCATACGACATTTGTACTAAGGCAGTTGGTATATGGTATCTCCTCTGTGGACAGTTATATAATCGTTTTCTCGGAAAGTCAGTCAAGCTCTCGAACGGTTACTCCAGATCTAAAGCATGATCAAATATATAGCTTTAACTCGGATGAAGACGAAGATTCTCGGCATCATAATATTAATGCAGTTCATGAAACAGGGAATAACGAATGGGACTTAGGATCAAGGTCGGATCCTAGGAACGAGCTCGGTCTTGTGACAAATCGTGCTGCTGTCAGACGTTCGTCCATTGAGCTATATTTTGACCCCTAGCTTAAAGACCGATAAGCTGCCATTCAAGTGCATTCATCGACATGGGAAGAAAACTCTTTTAATAGTGTTTCTGTTTAGAACACCAGCAATGTATCAATGGACGAAAGAGAGGAAATTATATTGGGTTTAGGGACTGGGATCGATCCTACAACTTCTCGTACTTCATCCGGAAGCTCGTAACGTGAATCATGTCCAGTTCTCTCTCTCTCTCTCTCTCTCTCTCTCTCTCTCTCTCTCTCTCTCTCTCTCTCTCTCTCTCTCTCTCTCTCTCTCTCTCTGCATATGTCCATTGTGTCTCGTGGCAGGAAATAACTTGGCCTTTGGCACACCAATTGCGGAACACTTGTTAGAAGGGGGAATGCTGTGATTAGATATGGTGCCACCATATTGATTGATCAGCCGTTCAGGTCATCGCTATATTAATGTTATCTCATATTTCTCTAATAATCAGGACACACGCAATTTCCCCCTGCAGGCCAGACCGGCCCGGCTGTCAATCAGTTTATTGAAAAAGTGAATGGAAATTTAGCTATCGGGGTTAGTTGCTATGGTTTAGGAAAGAGTCAAATACACCAAGGCAACACTAATTACGTGGCGTCACCGGTGTACGTCAACCTTCCGGTATTTTCTTCTTCGTTTTTTTTTTCCTCCGCTCATGGCTGCATCCGAAGATTTTTCCTGGAGGTGTATAATGACATTTACCAGTAGTGCTTGGGTTTCCAACATGGACATCCGTTCTTAGACGATATATTTTTTATCAGCTTTCGTTCTGAAACTGTATGTTCAAGTATGTATATATGTTAAATAATTATGTTTCTGTGGAGGTGGGTGGTACGTAGGTCAGTAGTATAGCGTTTGTTTGATGCGCGGTCGGTTTGGGATCGATCCCCGTGGTGGGCCCATTGGGCTATTTCTCGCTGCAGCCATTGCTTCACGATTGGTGTATCAAAGACCATGATATTTTGCTAACCTTGCAAAATTGCCAAATGTTTGGCATCCAATAGCCGATGATTAATAAAGCAACATGTTCTAGTGGTGTCGTTAAGCAAAATAAACTGTGGTGGGTGGGTTGGGGTTGCATGTGTGTTCATCTTCCGTAGTAATATATATAGAAACATACGCACATCTGAAGTTAATTAATACAAACCTTTAACCCATTTCATATTGCATTAGTTCATAAGTGACCGTAAAAAACCCATAATATTGTCACGCATTTGTGATAGTTGGTTGGCTTTTGGGGGCGGGACGTAGTCTACTGGTAAATCGTTCGCATGATGGGATCGATCCCCGTCAGTGGGCCCATCGGGCTATTTCTCGTTCCAGCAAGTGCACCACGACTAGTATATCAAAGGCCTGGCATGTGCTATCCTGTCTGTGGGAAAGTGCATATAACAGATCCAGTAACCGATGATTAATTAATCAACGTGCTCTAATGGCACACTAGTTTATTTCTTATAAATTAAGACATAATAAAAAATAATTTTAGTTACACAAAAAACACGTTTTGTTTAATCGCTTTGAGCCAAATTTTACAAAGCCTGTAACCTTTTTTTTCTCCGTCAAAACAATTATCCTAATAAAGAACGGAAGTGATATTATTCTTTATTAAATTAATGTACTAGATATTAAATAGAGAAATACTATTTATCTTACGAGTTGCTGCAAAATATATCTAACGAGAGAAAGCGAGTTGGATACGTTTTTAATCAAAAAGTTGTTTGATAAACGGCATGTAGTTCCTTCACATAAAACCCACCACCGACCCTCTGAAATGTCCTTTTCAATGGCTTTCTTGCTTGATTTTTAAATTTCTCATTCACTGTATAAGAAATGTGAGGGAATCATTTCAATTCCATCCTGAAATGTTATCGCAATTTCTTCGAGATACTTGACTTTTATTCTAAATTTTAATTTTACCTGTCTGTGATATTTGCATTTTTGCACAGTTCTTTACATTGTGTTTTTATTTAACAGTTGCATTTGTATATTGATGTTGATTATCACATAGTTTGACAGCCAATAGTCGGTGTATTTTTCGTGCCGAGGTGTCGTTAAACATCTATTCTATTCTAATCTATTCGTTCACAATATACAACCATTAAAACGCCTGAAAATGTCTCTCTGTGCATCTTTGTTTCAACATAAAAAGCCAAAAATAAATAATAATAAAAAAAATAAAAAAAAACCAAAAAACAACAACAATAAACAACATCAGCAACACTGAAACGAATAATAATATATATTTCACCAATGGCATCAATCATGACATAAACAGAATTCCCATTTGGTCATTGTACTGTTCTGAAATGGTGTCTCCGTTTAAGGCAGATTGCCAACAACTACATGGTGCATACTTTGTTTAATAATGGACTGTAAATGAAATTACATTCACTTGGGATAACAAATATTGCTAATGTACCATCCAACTCGTTTTCATTGATTTACGACCGAGGAATTACATATCAATATTCTTGGATCTCCGCCGTCTCCAGACACACACATACATACACATGCCTACACTCGGGTCACTGACGTGCTTTCGCTCGAATCATTGGCGTGCTTTCGCTTGGGCCATTGGCGTTCTTTCGACTCGACACTCAAAGGGAAAGCCCCCAACGTGGCATCACACCGTTTGGATAAATTTAATTTATTTTAATATATTTAGAGACAGACACATAGGTAGCTATAATTTCATTATATGACTGAAAAAGTAGCATTTCTGGATAACCAAATTTATATCACTTCTGGTAATACATTATTGAGCAAATTAGTAGCCCAACTCTCTATGGTATTATACGTTTCAAAAATTAATATTTACTGACTAAACAGTGTGTACTGAGGTACAGAGAGAGAGAGAGAGAGAGAGAGAGAGAGAGAGAGAGAGAGAGAGAGAGAGAGAGAGAGAGAGAGAGAGAGAGAGAGAGAGAGAGAGAGGTGGAAGGGAGGGAGGAAATACTCATTAGAAAAGATTAAAACATTAAGAAAACAAATTACCACAATATTGCCACTAGTTTACCATGTGATTTATCGCCTCTTAGAACGGGCGGTCTAAGAACGAGGCGCATCCCGCCTCTTCACGTTTAATGACTGTCAAACGGAAATGGCCAGCTGAAAGTCTAAATGCAGGCGCATCAAGGCAACAGGTGGCGAGAGCGCCCCATCCATCTAGAATACCTCAGGGAGATTTGACGAAGTTGTCGGATCAGGTGCCGCACGCGTGACGTCATTATAACAAGACGATACCAGCTCATCCAACATCTGCCAACATGGTCTCCAGCCAGCCTTGAGGACACCATGGGGACAGGTATTAAAATATATCCACCTCTGACCGGAACTATCCAAAGACTCTTGGCAGAACAGGATTACTGTCCTATTGATCTTATTAGAACCACTGTTTGACCCACAGACAGCTGATGGTGGTCCCGAAATAATTACCAACCGAAGATGACATTACAAGACTGCTTTTGAATGGCCGTCCTCGCCTTTTTTCCGAATTTCCGTTTCTGTCATCTATGACATCAATATTACCAGAAATATGTCATTGAAATATCGTGCTTTGATCATCTTTAGAGTATCGTTTATGGATCTCATTTGAAGCAGAATTCCATTCACAGGTTGCTCTTGGTAACGTCATCGCACGAACCTACTAGTATATTATCCTTTATAAATGATCCATCAAACAGGTAAATGCAACGTGATTTCAAAAGCTATATATGCTTTGATCCTGTTGGAAACCAATCACTACTAATTATATTGACCATGTATAATATTAGAGGCATGTCTGTGACATTCACACACTGTGTAGTAGTCAGGGTGTTGTTAGGAGTGTTTGGTTTTGTTGTTTCATTTCTCCGTTTCTTTTCTTGTTTCTTTTTTTTTTCTTGTCTTTTTTTTTTCTTTTTCTTTTTTTTTTTGGGGGGGGGGGGGGGGAGGGGGATATTGTGAGGGATTTTTGTGTTGTTTTAACCTTTTTTATTTTCGTGGCAGAATTCCTAAACACTAATACAATACAATACAATACAATACAATACAATACAATATAATCTTTATTGCAACCATTGTTAAAGGAACAGATTCCCTTTCTTTAAATAGAGAAAGAAAACATATGAACTAGTTATAACAACAGTAAACAACAGCTATTTAATACACATATCTGCATCCATATCCTTTGCTTTGCTTTAATGTAAAAGACAAGTCACAGCAACATTGTTTGGGGTCAAACTCACTGAAGCGTGTCGAGATCTCCTGATGCCAATCCGATTGGACAGTCTGAAATGAGTTAGAACACTGTGTTCTCACCATTGGTTGTTTGAGTGCGTGTCAGAGACCAGGTTCAAGTACTAGAGGAAACAATGGCGGCCACCTAACCGCATCAAGCATGTTCGCTATATGTGTCCGTCAAACCTGCAATGATTGGACGCATGTGCTATGTGCAGTTTGGTGTGATTCAGTATTCAGACGGTAAAGACTTGAGGCAAGCGTTTTCAGTCAGGTCTGTAGTCATTGCAATCATCTCATATGTTATTAAATGGGAAGGAAGGAAATGTTTTATTTAACGACGCATTTACATTTTATTTATGGTTATATGGCGAAACCCGCTGTCCCCACTTCATGGGCTATTCTTTTCGATTAACAGCAAGGGATCTTTTATATGCACCATCCCACAGACAGGGTAGTACATACCACGGCCTTTGATATACCAGTCGTGGTGCACTGGCTGGAACGAGAAATAGCTGTCCAGCAAATTCTACCAGTCCGAATCAATAATAATACATACCACGGCATTAGTTGCACTAGTTGTGGAGCACGGGCTGGAATGAGAAATAGCCCAATAGGTCCACCGACCGGAATCGATCCTAGATCGATTGCGCATCAGGCGAGAGCTGTACCACTAAGCTACATCCCGCCTCTTATTAAATGGATGTTTTGACACTGGCCTTGACGTAGGCCTGAGGCTCAATTCAACTGTCCGAGGATCTAACAAGGCCAATGTGAAAACACCTCTTTAATGACGTTATTGTTAATCAACTTCTACCGGAATGATGACGACCAAATGCGTATTTCATTACCATTATGAATTGTTATGGGTTTGTTTTGGGGTGTTTTGAACTAATAGTTTAGACAAAGTTTGCTCCAAGAATTTATTTCAGACCAAAGTTTTTTAAATGTGTGTTCAGAGATGTAAAATACTAATTGACGTTTTGTTCTGGCCAATGCGATGGACGATTACAGAACATGGGGTGGGGGTATGTATTTGATTTTCAACCGGAGTAATGCATCAGTTTCAGAGTTTTGGCAGTAGGGGCCCCCTGCCCTGGAATATAATCATTATACGTTGTAACAGAACTAATGTAACATTTACATTAAATAGTGAATTTATGGTATAACAGTTTCCCTTGAAAAGAGTCTACAAAAGCAAGTAACTTAGTTTTTTCGAGTGCGAGTGCAATATATTTTAACATGCTCCTATACCACTAAGGTTTCGAGCATGTCTGTCCCGGGTCCCGCTACTGGATAGCCAAGAGCCTGATCCGGGACAGATGGGTTTTTTTCTAGGATTACTCACAACGAAGCTAGTCTTTTTGAGTTGATTCAAAAAAAAAAGTATACCGGAATTAAACAGCCTCGTATGAACCTATGGGCAAGTACGGTTACGGTCCTGCTATGAGCTTGACATATATGATGCTAGCCTCTTGAAGTGTATTATGGCTGATTGATTCATATATTTGTCTTGTAATGTATTTATTATTATTATTAATTTTTATTACTATTATTGTTGTTGGTGGTGGTGGTTTTGATGATGGTTTTATTGCTGCTGCTGCTGCTGCTGTGCTGCTGCTGCTGCTACTGCTGCTAAAACTGTTATATTAATGTAGATGACATTAAATGATTTGCAATAGGTCAACATTGTTGATTCGTATCTTGCACTGGTCAGCATCAACCTCATCGCAGCCGTGTTAATTTGGAGAAAAGGGCTTTGCGACCTGTAACGAATGCTATTGTTCCCTCGGTCAGGTATATGCAATAGTCTGATTGGAACCGACGTACTGCATGACGCGACCTCCCCACAACTGCATTTCCCTGTGTTGCCTGGATTCCTCGTCGAATATTAGGATGCTATCTAAATATATATCGACAGGAGGCTTTCCTGTCTTCCGGGTTCGACATGGTAGGGATGTCTGGTCACATCCGCTGGCATCCTGGCGTCGGCGCCACTTCCGCTGTACTAAGTGTCAGTTTGGCCGTGGCGGACTTTGATCACATCCGCCTGTCTGTCGTCACTTGGTCCTACCTGGACTGCATGAACTTCGTAAAGTAGCGACTTTGCCTCTATTTTCAAAATGGTGACGGGGTCAAATAGTTTGAATAAGTCGTTGTTTCAAACGTAAATTAAATATCTTGTCGAGACTGTGAACTGAACTAAACTGAAATAAATACATAATAAATAAATAAATTAATAAATTAATTAATTAATTAATTAAATAAATAAATAAATGTTACTTGTTTTATTTTAAACATGCCAAAGATAGTAAACGTATCTTTACTTCTCTAATGTTGTAGGACCCGTGCTTAGAAAACCTTTAGAGTCCAGACTCAATTTCTAATGACGTCACACGCATATAATGTGTATGATGTTGCCATGACGTTCACGTCTCAGACACTATTAATATCGATTCTGGACTCAAAACGTTTAATAAGCACTAGACTAAATCAACATTTTCGCTTTATAAACCGTCTACATATTTTGTTCTTGAAACTGGATACTAACAACTACCGTAACAATACCAACAACAATAATAATCATTATCGTCACGATCATCATATGTTTGAGGACGAGGGTTGCTTGCAAGACACCCATCCCATACTTGTATATGATTTTCAGTATCTATGAGTGTCACATGCATTAGTCCATTTCAAAAACGTCATCTCGTTTCGACACAGCTTTGTCAGGCTATTATTTGTAGCACCGCGGTGGACGAGATGTGATATTTATCGTCTCTTCAGATTGTGGAATACGTCTTTTGACAGGTCATGACCTCTGATCAGGCGATCGACTGTGTCACACAGTACAACTCCGTATAGATCTTTATGCAAAAGTGTGCTATTTTGTTCATTGATGTACGATACAAAACACATTCGTTGTAATATTACATAAACAGTCTCTATAATATATTCAACGACTTTCGTAGACCCTTAAACATTTGTATTGTAGAT
The DNA here is from genome assembly GCF_016097555.1 of Gigantopelta aegis. Taxonomy (NCBI): domain Eukaryota; kingdom Metazoa; phylum Mollusca; class Gastropoda; order Neomphalida; family Peltospiridae; genus Gigantopelta; species Gigantopelta aegis. Next base: position 43,098,891 of record NC_054708.1, on the reverse strand, counting down.
ATGTAGAGGTCATTTACGAATAATATACATCACTGAATAAAATAATGTGCTTCATTTTGACTGTGTACATACCTTTCTTGTTTCGGATCAAATCATGTACACATTCATTGGTTATATGAAAATAACGACTTTAAGGTGCCCTTATGCCGAGAACCACCAGTTGGATAGTTGCTGATACTTTGCGAACAGTTCATATCGTTACTGTATACAGAGTGGTTCATGAGGGGCATGCCATCACATCTATATAAATCTGACATCATTTAATTACTAATCCTCTTTTACTCCTGGGGCGGGACGTAGCCCAATGATAACGCGCTGGCTTGATGCGCGTTCGGTCTAGGATCGATCCCCGTCAGTGGGCCCATAGGGTTATTTCTCTTTCCAGCCAGTGCGCCACGACTGGAATATCAACGGCCGTAGTATGTGCTATCCTGTGTGTGGGATGGTGCATATAATATATCCTTTGCTGCATTAGGAAAAATGTAGCGGGTTTCCTCTCTTTCATGTCCAATAGATGACGATTAATTAATCAATGGTGTCGTTACACAAAACAAACTTTTTCTTTTACTTCTTTTTCGTTTTTTTTTTCTTCTTCTTCTACGTTTATTTTTGTTTTATTATTATTATTTTTATTATTATTATTATTATGATTATTATTATTATTATTATTATTATTATTATTTTTACTGGAGTTTCGTGTTTTCTATAGGTCGCTGACAGGTCCCCAACGTTTGATGTCTTCCGTCTACACTTTCTGTCTAAACATCATTTAATTTTTTCATTTACCTTTGTTTAAAACACAATAGCCGATATATATTTTACTGGGGTGTCGTTATACATTAATTATGTCAGTCAGTGTGCTCCTGTGTTTGCTCTTCAGCACTACTGTCACATTGGACCGTCTCTGCAAGATCTGTGCATTTTTGCTGCTGCTGTAAATTAGAATGTCCAGTACGAAGACGGTTGATTGAAGTTTGTTCATTTCTCTCTAGCTGGTTAATGTAAATATTGAAAATATGACACTCATAAATCCAAACTTCCTAGACACGAAAGATACGTCACCCTTTGTTCAAACATATTCCAGTAAAAAAAAAAAAGCGCTTTCTAGTGTAGCAAATTTCATGGATTAAGAAGCACGTATTTAAAATACTTAATAAAAGAATAACCCTACAAAAAATGATTCATGATAAAATGTGTGTATTATGATGTATTCATACGTGGAACATGTGAAATGATTGAAATCTAAATACCGGAAAACATATTCGTAAATAAATAGTCTTTGGCAGATTAAGATTGGCGAAACCAGCCATGCGAGTGGCAGTCCTCCTAAAGTCAAACTGATGGATATGGTGTGTAACCGTGAGTCGTGGAAGAATTAACTACAGTGTTAAAACATCCTCTTGACTCTGTATTGTACGGAGATACAATTTTGAATACGATTGATTTTTGTCATTAGATATGAAATCCTATATATGGGCTATTCCTCGTTCCAGCCAGTGCACCACGACTCGTACAACAAAGGCCGTGGTATGTGCTATCCTGTATATGGGATGGTGCATATAAAATATCCCTTGCTGCTAATCGAAAAAGAGTAGCCCATGAAGTGGCGACAGCGAGTTTTCCCCCTCAATATCTGTGTGGTCCTTAACCATATGTCCGACGCCATATAACCGTAAATAAAATGTGTTGAATGCATCGATAAATAAAACATTTCCTTCATTCATATATATATATATATATATTTGTTGTACTGTGACGACGCAATCAGTCTAAATGTAAAACAGGCATTGCTAAATAGTGATGTTTTACAACACTAATCTGCAATATAGCAATAATTACATTTGGGGACTGAATTACGATATTTGTTTTATTCGATCTTCAGGCTATTACACTACATACCTTATGTGTAGGTGTGTTCGGGGCAGGGTATTACATCGTAATGCACTTTAGAGGGTTTTAATTTTATTGTGTCTCTAGTGGGTACTAAAAACCACCCATCTCCCACCCACTCTCTCCTATAAAATACTGTTGCACACACGCGTCTTATTGATTATAGCTACCTCAGTTATATTTATATTTCCATTTGTGTTTTGTAAATAACAATGACTCGATCACTGGCATTCTCTAATTATTTGCAAAACAAAGTCTCTGGCTACGTATATGCCTGCAGCAGAAACCACGACGTATAATTATTGTTTTGCTTCTCCAACTGGCATTCTCTTTACAAATTCTCATCATAAACAGATTCGCCGACGAATAATGACTACCTACAAAATTCCGACGAATTATGGCCATGTTCTCTTCATTTTAGGAGTCAGCTCGCGTGCTTGGCAAATTGGACACGAACGGAACTGTTTTCTGTGCAATTACAGAGAAACCCAAGAACGTTTTTCCACCACGTACACGGCTGGTCAACTGACTTGACCGAATTAGAGCTTTGTTTTGGTGCTGATTTTATAAAGCAGCGTGTACGCAAACATATTATTAATATTTGCGATCTTTCAGTAATATTTGCTTGGAGACAGATCCAGCTAAGCAATTTCATTTCTGATCAATGGAAACTAATCTCCAGTTTTAGTCGCAGAAGAATCAAACACGTGTTTGCAGCGATTGTTTCGTTTGACCTTTTTTCAGGACCGTACCTAGCGGGTTGCAATGTTGGGGTTGCATCCCCAGAAAGATAAGAAAACAGGTTTTTAAAACTTGTTTTAGTTACAAAGTGCCTGTTTGTGAATCTGAAGAACATCCTGTATTTCTGTGCTTTGATTGTTTTAATCCTGCCACCCTCCCCCTTTATGTTAGACTAGGTACGGTCCTATCTTTGTTGGAATATGACTAGATCGAAATGGAGTACATGAATTATTCAACAGATTAGAGAAACATTTTACTACTGAATTCTGTGGCAATATAGCTATCTTCAAAAGAACACAAGATAAAGAGTATATCTCAGACATAATTTAGCATCGGGCTATCACATAACACAAATAGCTATAAAGGTGAACGCAGTGCATCTGTCATTTTATAAAGTTCATGTCATAAACCACTTTAAACAAAACGTTGGGTTTTTTTTTTTCTTGTTGTTTTTTTTGGGGGGGTTATTGTGTGTGTGGGGTTTTTTTTTTGTGTTTTTGTTGTTGTTGTTGTTTGTTGTTGTTTTTTGTTTTTTGGGGGTTTTTTAGGGGGGGGGGGTGTATTGAAACAGAAAGACTTAAATAGCAATGTACCGGTATTTGATTTATATTTTAAATTATTTTATTTCTTTTCTTTCACCAACACAATTTAAAACAAGCCCCAGTTATACTGAAATAAGTCGGAAGAATAACTTCTAAGTCTATTTTTGTTTTTTGTTCTTTTGTGTGTGTGTTGTTGTTTTTTTTTGCTTTTGAGTTTGAGTTTTTGTTCTTGTTATTGCTGTTGATTTCGCTATATCTTGGTCATAAAGACGCGTTACATAAAAATTCATTTGTGCGATGGATTATATAACATTAATGTGTCATGTGGAGAAATGGTCTCTAGGTGTCTCCATTACACGTGTTGAAAGCTTTAAGAAGACCTTGAATATCGCAGCCTTCTGGGCTTAATCACATGAAGCTGTAACTTTGGACAGAAAAACACTCTGAAGTGCACTACTTTAGGACCATTGCTTAGTTCGCTGAATGGTACATGGCACTGCAATGGAAATTACCGCGATTCCGTGACAACCCCGAGCCACGAATGCCTATACAAAATAATAATTGTTTGTGATATAAGCACGGGGAACTTCGCCACCAACCTGTCTCCTAGGAATTCAAAGACTGGATTCGAGTATGAGAGATATCTGGATATCGTTTTGGCGCAAGTGTTGAGATTTGACACAAATTGGAACCCGTCTTCTGGGAAGTGGCTTAATCCACAATCCTGTTCTATAGACGGGTTCATTAGTGAAGCTGGTGTTGCTAATGTGAAGCGCATCACCGATACTGCAGTGATTGGCGATTGTGAGGTACAAGTACATACTCGTACACTTTGATGTGCCACGGGAAATCAGTTCTTAATACGGAAAGGGCAAGTGGTCGGTCCCCGTAGTTGCTTGTTTACGAAATGAAAATTATCCCATGCATGAAAATTGCACACGAACACTTGCCATTAAATCAGAACTTATTGCATGCCACTAATGGTGTGATAATTGAGAGTAATAAGTTCACCGGCAGCAGGTTTCGGAGAGCGTACAGATGGGAAACAGGGTAACAGGAGCATATAGGGACTCCCACGGGAACGGCAACGTGCTCAAGAGTGTTACTACTCCACAGCTGCAGCGGCAGCACCATTAGTGATCAAATTGTTAGAAACCGCTTATAATGCTGTCATCCAATCAAGTGTTTTAAACAAGACAAACGTTTCTGATAGACATAACGATAGTGGCTAAATGTAGTTTATCCATCCTTTCAGCCATTCATTCAGCCATTTATTCATTCATTCATTCTTGAATTCATGTGAGTGAATGTTGAATGAGTTGTTGAAAGACACTCCAACACAAATGAAAATCAACTACTGGGTGCCAAAATGTGTGTGTGTGTGTGTATATATATATATATATATATATATATATATATATATATATATATATATATATATATATCAATGAAGGAAGGATGAAATGTTTTATTTAACGACGTACTCAGCACATTGTAATTACGGTTACATGGCGTCGGACATATGGTTTACGACCACACAGATAATGAGAGAGGAAACCCGCTACAGCTACGCAATGGGCTACTCTGTCCGATTAGCAGCAAGATATTTTTCATATGTTGCATCCCACAGACAGGATAGTACATACCACGGCCTTATTTACACTAGCTTAAACGAGAAATACCCCACAGACTGGGATCGCGTAACTACTGGACTACATTCCGCCCCATACATCGATGTAGTAGCAAGGTATTTTCTATGTGTATTTCCCAACAGACAGACTTCACATATTACGGTCTTTGATATACCAGTCAAGGTGCACTGGTTGGGACGAGGAAAAAAAACAATCAGAGAATGGGTCCACTGAGATGATTCGATCCCACGAAGCAAGCTCCTCAGTCGAGTGCAGCATCTACATGTACCAAAGCCATAACCAAAGGGCCATCGTTGTCAATGCTGCATAATTTAGTAAATGTCAGGAGAAAACGACCTGTCAGAAACGAAAAAAAACCCCAAAAAAAACGCTAATGGCTGTATAACTTTATCATTCATTTCAACTTATTTTCGTGCTTATATCCAATTAAGGTTCAAGAACGCCGTCCTGGGTACACACCTCAGCTATCTGGATTGTCTGTCCAAGACAGTGGGTTAGTTGTTAGTGATTAGTGGTTAGTGATAGAGAGGAGAGTGTAGTGGCCTTACACCTACCCATTGAGCCTTTAAAGGAATGCTAAAGCAAGACTTTTGGACTGGTATGCATATTCAACGATACATAATGCACATTATTGCTTAATATCAACAAGTATAATCGTATAGTTAATTAATAAAACGGTTACATGTGACGGCTATTATATATAACGGGCGCAGCCATTTTGTACCATCCCAGTGAATACGCCCTCTGGCGAGCTGGTGGTTACGTAATACCTAACGTGTCACGTGAGGAATTAGTCTTCGAACTGAAGAAACAAAACATACCTGATTTTTGCGGATGCATCGCAATGTTCTGTAATAATATCCATCCCAGTAACATAGCATCGTGCATATGTGGTTTACTTTTTCAATACAAAATAAATCACCATTGTCAAAGTGTTGAAATAACTGCATTATGTTTTGTATATAAATTAACCCACGTACTGAAATAATAGTTGGAGTGTTTTCTTGGTTAATTAATCTTTTCTTTCCGTGGCCTGTACCTGTGGTTCTTGATTGACAGGTGTATATTTAGACGGTCCCCAGACACTGTCTAGGCACACTAAAAAGACATGCCTCTTTTATTAAGATCACAGGGTATTGTGTGATAACCTCAAATCGTAATGGACCTTACCAGCTGTCCTGCTGCTTTATTACTGTAAGTAATTTTGTAAAACCCTTGATTAAGTAGACTTTCCCATCTAAAATCACAAAACTGACCAATTACGTAGTCCTAAAAAAAAGAGAAAATTATCACTTGGGTATCGTGAGTGGTCGATTTTGCTCGAACGTACCCTACCAATAGGCCTAATAATATGCATTTTTTCTTTGCATTTTTTTTAAAGAATAAAATACTATAACTCCATTTCGTTATATTGATGCAAATTGAAATATATTTAGTTAAATAGTGTATTATACTATCAAGTCATTTGTGTTGTTTTACAAGTCAGGTTGATGAAAGCGAAGCGCTTTGTCGTAAATTAGAGCGTTTGTTTACACTCTGCATAACAGAGAAGTTAGACGGAGCTGACGGAACTGCCCCCAGTTAGCAGGAATAATCATGGATTTTTAATAAATCTAAAATTATGCGTTTTTCATTTGTTAAAGTGTCAGTATGTGTTGGTGGTCCGGGTATGCATCTTTCCAACACATAAGGCTCTTGTTGGAGTTTACCTTTAAGAACTCGCTCTGGGTTGGAGCCGGTACCGGGCTGCGAACCTGTACCTACCAGCCTGTAGTTCGATGGCTTAATCACTGCGCCACCAAGGCCGGTTGTATTACTTTAAGACTAATCGTGAAATAACATGACCTAATTACATTATGTTGTTTCAATACAAATATTATTGTTATTTTCAAATTTTAAAGAAACAAACACACTACAAAAACGCGTTGACCTTCTTTTTTTTCCCCTTTTTTTTTGAAGATTAATCGATTTCTTTACCTTTATAGAGAAAAGAAGATGAGTTTATTTTAAACCATAGTTCAGCACACTTAGATCGCCAATCTTTGTATTGAAACAAAAAAGACTATTTGAGGACGATAGAATGCTTTATTTGAGGTAGAGTAGTTACAAATAGAACATTTTGTCTTCATTTTACATTTTGTGGATATTTCAGTCATATTTATTTGGTTCCGTACAACCAATCAAACGAAACAAGCCAACTGCAGTACTATTGCGCCATTCATGAACTCGATCCTTTCAAGAGTTTGTTACTGAACCTGGAATATATGATTGATGTTGTAAATTTACTCTGTGGAATCTTTTAGCTTATGTGTAGCTCATTTGTTATAAAACAAATTCAGTTAAACATACTTCTAGCAGTGTCTTTGTTTCTTCGTGTACATGCTTATCAAGTTATCTACGAAATGATGGAATCTTTTCTCTTGTTTTATGTGGCATACAAACAAAAACAAAATGGCCGCTCTTGGTGTAAATATCGATTCAACAAGTCTCACTCCAGATCTAAATGTTCACCACACCTGTACTATCTTTGTTTAAGGAAGGAAATGTTTTATATAACTACGCACTCAACACATTTTATTTACGGTTATATGGCGTCAGACATATGGTTAAGGACCACACAGATATTGAGAGAGGAAGCTCGCTGTCGCCACTTCGTGGGCTACTCTTTTCGATAAGCAGCAAGGGATCTTTTATATACACCATCCCACAGACACAGTAGCACATACCACGGCCTTTGATATACCAGTCGTGGTGCACTGGCTGGAACGAGAAACAGCCCAATGGGATCACCGAATGGGATCGATCCAACACAGACAACGCATCGAGCGAGCGCTGTACCACTGGGCTACGCCCCATCATTGTTTATTCCACATGACTGTATGGTATGATGGGTTTTGTGTAATCCTATCTCGTATCGCACGTTTTTCTTTAGATATGTAATGTTTATTCAACTATTCGCAAGGAAAGGCATAAATATAATGTTATGTAACGACGCACTCAAAAGTTTATTTTATGCTTATATGGCTTCGGACATACGGTTGGTTAAAGTTTGCTTTATTTAACGACACCACTAGAGCACATTGATTTATTAATCATCGGCTATTGGATGTCAAACATTTGGTAATTTTGACATATAGTCTTAGAGAGGAAACCCGCTACATTTTTCCATTAGTAGCAAGGGTTCTTTTGGGATAGCACATTCCACGACCATTGATATACCAGTCGTGGGGCCCCGGATGGAACGAGAAATAGCCAAATGGGCCCACCGACAGGGATCGATCCCAGACTGACCGCGCATCGAGCGAGCGCTTTACCACTGGGCCCCGACATGCTTTCGGCCGCCGCCACACCATGGGCTACAGACAGGATAGTACATACCACGGTTTTTGTTATACCAGGTGTGGGAAAACTAGCTGGAATCAAACTATTAATAGCCTAATGGGCCCACAAACAAAATATTGATAATACTCAATAAATCCGTAATCAAAGTTTGTTGGGGTTTTTTTTTTTGGGGGGGGGGGGTTGGGGAGTTTTGGGGTGGCGTTTTTTTTGTGGGTTTTTTTTTGGGGTGGGGGACGTTCTAGTCCCGCCCACTTTGAAGTATCCGCAAAACACTTTCCTTTCACCTGAAATATTTTTACGACAGTCTTTTTTATTATTTTATACCGAATTCGATTCATTTTATAAATATTTTATATCGTGTTCGAGTTGTTTTATTATTTTCTCTTAAGTGCTCAACACATTAGTTTAAATATGTCAGCAGCAGTTTATTTCGTTCCGACCATTACACGACCATAACTTTTAGCTGATCAGTGTTATTTTCCCTATCGCCGTGTTTAGTCACTATTACTTGTTAGCTTATGCGTTTTGTAGCCTTGCGATAGGGAAGATTTTTGTTTTTGTTTAACGACACCGCTAGAACACAATGATTAATTAATAATCGGCTATTGGATGTCAAACATTTGGTAATTCTGACATTTAGTCATCAGAGAAAACTCGCTACATTTTCCCTAATACAGCGAGGTATCTTTTATATGCACATAAGCAAATACCACGGCCTTTGACCAGTTGTGGTGCACTGGTTAGAACAATAAAAAAAAAACCCAATCAATTGATCATTCTATGCAAGCACGTCAAGCGAGCGCTCAACCGACTGAGCTAAACCCGCCCCTTGCGTCGATATTGTTGAAATCTTTCGGTTTAAATATTATCTGAAAAGATGGAAGGAATGTCTTAGTTACCGTCGCATTCAACACATGCATTACGATTATATGTTTAAGGATCACACGGTTAATGGGAAAGGAAACCATGTCGCCACCTGGGCTACCCTTTCCGATTAGTAGTAAGGGATCTTTAATATGCATCTTCCAACAGACATGATAGTACATACCACCGCTTTTGTTACATCAACTGTGGAGCACTGGCTGGAACAAGAAATATCCAAATGGGCCCACCGACAGGGATCGATTATAGACCGACCGCTCATAAGGCGAGTGCTTTACCACTATACATATTCGATACTACTTTAGTGCTGTTTGTGTGTGTGTGTGTGTTTCTAATAACTGATTATGCACTTTCTGTACGACCAGATTGCACTACAAATACCGGCCTCAGTGGTGTCGTGGTTAAGCCATTGGACATAAGGCTGGTAGGTACTGGGTTCGCAGATCGGTACCAGCTCCCACCCAGAGCTAGTTTTAATGACTCAGTTCGAAAACCACTCTCTCACTAACCACTAACTACTAACAGCTAACCCTCTGTCCTGGACAGACAGCCCAGATAGCTGAGGTGTGTGTGCCAAGGACAGCGTGCTTGAACCTTAATTGGATATATGCACGAACATAAATTAAAATGAAATGAAATGCAGTACAAATGCAGCACATTTAAAGTAATAGCGGTGTAAAAACATCCATCTGGTTGTGACCATATTTCTGATTTGCTCTCACTCTATGTTAAGACTACAGCCCGTCGGACAGTCGCTCCTGGAAACATCAATATCACGACTTCTATTTAAACAGCATTCAGAACTCCCACGTTAGTATCTGGGCTGCATTCAATTATCAAAGTACAAAATCGGGTAGGATCGTGGTATTGGAGTAATGACAGCCGTTGGCTTGCTCCGCCAGAGGTCGCTAACTTGGAACATTATGACAACCGCATGAACGTTTGCAGAATTGATCTTGGCTTTAAAGGGAGACATGATGTTTGGAAATCACGTTTCATTAAAACTAATTTCTTCTGACGGCTGGTAGTTTAGTAGCGCCCGACGACCTGGACAATGCGGCTAGCGTGGGGCGGGGAAATAACCGAAAATCCACCAGCTGACTCTGTTGGCAATCTTGTCGAGTAACGAGACCGACATTTGTATCCACACTCCAGGCATCATCAGAGAGCGTCTTGCGTTACTGTACTTTTCTTATAGCGCACTGTCTGCAAGCTGATAATATTCCAACAGTTGCACTGAGCTCGCGAAGGTATGTTCTTTTAATCATTAATAGCAATGGTGGCTTTTTACAACCTTTTTTTTTCTTTCTTTCTTTTTTTTTCTTTTTTTTTTCTTTTTTTTAAATTATAATCATTTTCATTATTTTCATTATTTTTTGTTGGTTCAGTTTCAGATTTCATTAATATAATACAATACACAATACCATGTCTGCTGAATTCTTAATTACCTGTTTTAATGTAGAAACTTGCTTGATATTTACTAGACAACATCATGCAACCAAGTTTCCCAACCCAGTATTTGTAGTTTGTGTTTAATGGCTGCAATTATATTTGTGTAATGTTATATTTTATGTCATTTAATGAAAAATGTTCTGTATGTAACACAATCTCGAAGACAGGAATTTAAATAGAGTTATGGCCTGTTTGCCGATCCACTTCATTTAGGTGAATAAATATTGCTGTTTTTAAAAACAAAAACAAGTTTCGTGACTGTTAAAATACAATCATCATTACCACCATCATCATAGCTGTCATCATTATAAGGGTGGTTCCAGAATTTATTGTTTGTGCTAACGAGAGTCACAGATATTCATTACAATCGAAACACACTATCCAACGGTGTAACGATGTTTCCTTATCTCTAATAGGTGTTGGTTGTAGATTTTAGATACACAATGACAAACTAATGTGTTGTATTATCAACAGTTACCTAAATTTAACTCAAAACGGATTTTAAGTAACAAAAAACATTATGGTGTTTGATCATCATTACAATAGCAGATATGCGGCACAGTTTAGTTTTTGTAGAAAATCGACTAGGAGGTACGGTGTGCTTTTTTTTTAAAGATAAGGAATATTGATGTGTTCTGCAGTTTCTTCTTTTATATAAAATGTTATGTGCCAAGAATAGCTTAGCTTAAGTTTCTATCAGACTAGTATCATCCTCCACTACTACTACTACTACTACTACTACTACTACTACTACTACTACTACTACTACTACTACTACTACTACTACTACTACTACTACTACTATTACTACTACTACTACTACTACTACTACTACCATCACCACCACTACTACTACTACTATTACTACTACTACTACTACTACTATTATTATACTATTACTACTACTACTACTACTACTACCATCACCACAACTACTACTACTACTACTACTACTACTATTACCACTACTACTACTACTACTACTACTACTACTACTACTATTACTACTACTACTACTACTATTACTACTATACTACTACTACTACTACTACTACTACTACTACTATACTACTACTACTATTACTACTACTATACTACTACTACTACTACTATTACTACTATACTACTACTACTACTACTACTACTACTGTTACTACTACTACTACCGTCACTACTACTATTACTACTATACTACTACTACTACTACTACTACTACTACTATACTACTACTATTACTACTACTATACTACTACGACTACTACTATCACTACTATACTACTACTACTACTACTACTACTACTGTTACTACTACTACTACCGTCACCATCACCACTACTACTAGTACTACTACTGCCACTATTACTAATATTACTATTACTACTATACTACTACTACTACTATACTACACTATTACTACTAATATACTACTAATACTACTACTACTACTATTACTACTACTACTACTACTACTGATACTACTACTACCACTACTACTACTACTGGAACTACTACTACTACTGTCACCATCACCACTACTACTAGTACTACTACTGCCACTATTACTAATATTACTATCACTACTAATACTATTACTACTGCTGATGCTACTACTACTATAACTACTACTACTACTACTATCACTACCACTGCGATTACTACTACTACTACTACTACTACTACTACTACTACTACTGCTGCTTCTACTATACTACTACTATTACTACTACTATACTACTACTACTACTACTATTACTACTATACTACTACTACTACTACTACTACTACTGTTACTACTACTACTACCGTCACTACTACTATTACTACTATACTACTACTACTACTACTACTACTACTATACTACTACTATTACTACTACTATACTACTACGACTACTACTATCACTACTACTACTACCACCACCACCACCATCACCACTACTACTACTACTATCACTCCTACTACCACTACTGATGCTACTACTCTTACTACTACTATCATTACTATTACTTCTACTACTACTACTACTACTACTACTACTACTACTACTACTACTACTACTACTACTACCATCACCACCACCTCTACTACTAGTACTACTACTGCCGCTATTACTAATATTACTATCACAACTACTACTGTTACTACTACTCTTGTTGATGCTACTACTACTATCACTACCACTACTACTATTACTACTGTTACTACTACTACTACTGTCTCTACCACTACTACTACTACGACTACCACCACCACCATCACCGCCACTGCTATTGCCGCTACTACTATCAGTACCACTACCATTACTACTACTACTACTACGACTACGACTACGACTACTACTGTCACTGCTACCAATGTTGAAAATTAACATGAAAATCATGGTCGCCAGGAGCTCCAGTTGAAGAAAAATTAACTGAATAATATAATTCAAGATACCTTTTCTTACAATATTATCCTCGAGTGTTCACTTTTCGTGGGGCTAAGCGTGCAAGCAACTGCTGGTACTGATCTTGACATAAATAATGAAGAAAGCTTTACTAGCCTTAAAGTGTGGCCTCTTATCCATTAGCAGAATTAAAAGTTATGGTGAATTAATAAATTAGGTCAATCATAACGAAAACAGGGAATTGTGTTTTCATGTATGATAGTCCTGGAGTGGTAAATAGAGGAACAATTTTTGTTTCTTTTGTTTAACAACACCACTAGAACACATTGACTAATTAATCATCGGTTAACATTTGGTATTTCTGACTCGTAGTCATCAGAGGAAACCCGCGACATTTTTTTCCATTATATGCACTTCCCCCACAGATAGCAAATAACATACCATTGTCTTTGACCAGTTGTGGTGCACTGGTTGGAACGAGAAAAACATCACTCAGTTGAATGGAGCCATCGAGGTGGTTCGATCCTGCGACGCAAGCACCTCAAGCGAGCACTGAACCGACTGCGCTAAATCCCGCCCCGGAGCGGTAAATAGAGGAACAAGGACACTGCAACAAAATTAAATGTTAATCACTACATCTGTTATTTAACGCGGGCTGGATGTAGCCAATGGTAAAGCGCTCACTTGATGCTCGGTCCCTCTAGGATCGATCCCCGTCGGTGGGCCCATTTGGGCTATTTCTCGTTCCACCCAGTGCCCCACGACTGGCATATCAAAGGCTGTGGCATGTGCTATCGTGTATGTGGGATTGTGCCTATAAACGTTCTTTTGCTGTTAATGGAAAACTGTAGCGGGTTTCCTCCCTAAGACTATGTGTCAAAATTAGCAAATGTCTAATAGACGATGATTAATACAAGACAATGTGCTCAAATTGTGTCGTTAAACAAAACAAACTTTACCAGTTATTTGATTATTATGTGTTAAAACGTGTGTTGTTGTTGTTGATGATGATGATTTTGGTTTCTGGTTCGTATATCAGTGATGAACACGAAAGAAAGAAAGAAAGAAATGTTTTATTTAACGACGCACTCAACACATTTTATTTACGGTTATATGGCGTCAGACATATGGTTAAGGACCACACAGATTTCGCCACTACATGGGCTACTCTTCCGATTGGCAGCAAGGGATCTTTTATTTGCGCTTCCCACTGGCAGGATAGCACAAACCATGGCCTTTGTTGAACCAGTTATGGATCACTGGTGGGTGCAAGTGGTTTACACCTACCCACTGAGCCTTGCGGAGCACTCACTCAGGGTTTGGAGTCGGTATCTGGATTAAAAATCCCATGCCTCGACTGGGATCCGAACCCAGTACCTACCAGCCTGTAGACCGATGGCCTGCCACGACGCCACCAAGGCTGATGAACACGAATACAGAAATACGATGCCCCATAATACAAAACATGCAAACACAAATTATTTCGCCGTTGATTCCCTGCAGTAGATGTAATAAAAACACTATTGGAATACTAGAATATACAGGTGCCGTCCATTCCAACATATATCAAAATAGTGTGACACAATAATAATATACAATTATATCTGTATTCATTTAGGGCTTCTCTTTTTTTCTTCTTTTTTTTTTTTCTTTTTTTTTTTTTTTGGGGGGGGGGGGGGGATATTGTTGTTTGACATCCAATAGCCGATGATTAATAAATCAATGTGCTCTAGTGATGACGTTAAACAAAACAAACAAAAATTAGTTTTTTTTCTTGGGGTGTCCTGAATTATCCAACTCAATCCATGGTCTGAGGCGTTTTAACAAAATAGTTTAACCCCCACAAAAACAAACATAATCAGTTTAAATCACCTTGACCCACACAGCACGTTAAAGGGACTGTTCCGAGTTTGACGTAATTATATGATCGCGCGATTAACAGTAAGAGGAGAGGTTACTCATGTTTTATAGCCAGTACTGTCACAAATATAGCCTTACTTTTCATAATTATGAAACTACAAATATTCCATTTTTATATCCTAACCACTCTGTACATTCCCCAATACCCCCCCCCCCCACACACACACCACACACCACCCCCACCCCACCCCACCCTCGAGTAGAGAAATTGTTAATTGTTCGCTCTATGGTGATGATTTTGCTTGGAATGTGTCTTGTAACATGTCATTTATAGGCTTTTGAAATATTTTCTTTTTCAGTTTAACAACGCCTTTTTAAAGGGACATACCCTAGTTTCAACCCGTGAAAATTAACACTAAGTTTATTTAATCTACAAACCTGTAACACATTTGGATAAAGTTACAATTCAGAGAAAATGCGTCTGTGACTTTGAAATGGTGAAATACCCTCTAAAAATAGACTAAAATTCGACTTTATAACTGTTTCTTCTCAGACGCACATGCGTTTTTAAAAATATGAGAAATGTATTTTGTGGTATTAAAAACACCAGGATGACCAAAACCACTTCGAATATACGGAAATTGATAATTTAAACCATAAAATCTACGTAAAGTATGATTTCAGTTATCAAAAACGGCTATAATAGAAAAACAAATTGTTTAGTGTTTAAAAACTAGGGTATGTTCCTTTAACGACTATAATCTCATATTAAATACATTGTTTTGTTTAGAATATCAGTAGATTTAGTGTTTATCTTGGTCGTTCCAATGTCTGTAGTTGAAACTTCGTTTTACTTCTTATATACATTGTTTTGTTTAGAATATCAGTAGATTTAGTGTTTATCTTGGTCGGTCCAATGTCTGTAGTTGAAACTTCGTTTTACTTCTTATATACATTGTTTTGTACATAGGTGATTATTTGGAGTTAAAATCCAGTTTGGGCTACAACAAACATAAGGACGACCAGACATTTTTTGTATACACAGGCCGTGCGAATATCGTAATCATTAAACCGGCCTCGGTGGCACGGTGGTTAAGCCATCGGACTACAGGCTGGTAGGTACAGGGTTTGCAGCTTGGTACCGGCTCCAGCCCAGAGCGAGTTCTTAAGGGCTCAATGCGTAGGTGTAAGGCTACTACACCCTCTTCTCTCTCACTGACCACTAACCAACTAACAACTAACCCATTGCCCAGGACAGCGTGCTTGAAGCTGAATTGGATATAAGCACGAAAATAAGTTGAAATGAAATGAATAAAAAAATGCACATTTGTGTATTTTAGAGTTTAAAGAATCTCTGATATTTGGTAGCACGTTGCTATGGCAGCGCACTCAGAACTAACTATTTAATCTAGGTTATTCATTCCTGAATATACCGGCCTCGGTGGCATCGTGGTTAGGCCATCGGTCTATAGGCTGGTAGGTACTGGGTTCGGATCCTAGTCGAGGCATGGGATTTTTAATCCAGATACCTACTCCAAACCCTGAGTGAGTGCTCCGCAAGGCTCAATGGGTAGGTGTAAACCACTTGCACCGACCAGTGATCCATAACTGGTTCAACAAATTCCATGGTTTGTGCTATCCTGCCTGTGGGAAGCGCAAATAAAAGATCCCTTGCTGCCTGTCGTAAAAGAGTATCCTATGTGGCGACAGCGGGTTTCCTCTAAAAAAAAACAGTGTCAGAATAGCCATATGTTTGACGTCCAATAGCCGATGATAAGATAAAAAAAATCAATGTGCTCTAGTGGCGTCGTTAAATAAAACAAACTTTACTTTTTTTCATTCCTGAATAATCATAAAGACAATGAATTACAAGGAAGATAAACGAGTTACCAACTATTATCAACTCTACGTCCCGATTGGCGTCATTCTGTGTTTTTAGTAAGTCGTGATGACAAGGCCATGAGTTTGTGAGCGCCAAATCATCCAACAATGCATAATAATGAGAAATTACAATTTTTATTTCCCCGGTTATGAGTGCTCGCTGGTGTAATAAATTCCCATAAAGTATAGGATTGTAGTATATTTCGTCAGGAAAATTGTACCTCCTTCCTTATTGGAGTTTCATACACACCAATTAGCGAAGGTTGAGGACACTAACTGGCGGGCTGATTGCCCAACAATGGCTTTAATCAGTTCCACGTACCGACCCCTACTGGGGTCTAATTACCTTCATTCTGGAGAGAGGCATTTCAAACTTCCGAAATCACCGATGTGACTCGCTAGAATTGAACAAGGAAATATATGGCATATGGATTTGTTTGTGTAGGAAATAATCGAAGTGTCCATGAGAATAATCTTTGATGTTCAAACAGATAGTTAGTATTATAACGGTCGCGTATTTCAAGGTCACAATGACACACTAAATTAAAAATCTATAATGATTATGGTTGGCCATTGAAAGTAGTTGGTAAAGTATGCTTTCTTAGGCATAAATATTCCACGATTGCAGAGTTGTAAGCATTAAAATTCAAAACTATTACCTTTCTATAAACGTGACGTCACAGGTTATTCCCATGGACCCTTCCATTGTATAACTGGTAATTGTCTAATGCGTGCGCCAAATCCACTAGTACTGTAGTTACTAAGTGTACTTTCTTGCTCTATCAGTCTTTGCAAGGTTGTTTTTTGTTGTTGTTTTTTTTTGTTTCTCGAGCAACAACAGCATATCGAATTTGTGGCGTACATTTTGTTCAACGGTGTTTCGTGTGACTATTAACAGATATGACGCAAATAACCGTAATTACTGAATGTAACATTTCTGACCATTAGTCTAGGCGCCGTTCTCATGCAGACATTTACATACATAAGTACATGTATATATAAACTCGTAAGTAAATATACTTCGAGTGAGCATATCTGTCATGAGAATGCATTTGCATACGGGTTTATATATGTTACAGTCAGTCTGTGAAACCAGTCAGTAAGTGGTAAAGTGGTCAAACAAATGAGTCATTTCGAGAAGTGCCCGTGACCACAAGGCAATACGCGAAATGACTGCAAATGTAAAACAGATTTCACAAATGTCCTATGTAACACAATTGGAATCTAT